>NW_017308856.1:2117-2487 GCF_000935625.1 Nanorana parkeri | reverse complement strand
AAACCATGACAGGCCAAATGCCTTTAACATCAGGAGGATGCTTTGCCAGGGGGGACCCCCTAGGAAAGCACCTTGTCCCCATGGCGACAAGGACAAGGGCCTCTTACCCGAAACCCTCTGGCCCGGTGGTTGTGGGGGTCTGCATGCAGAGGAACTCATCTGAATCTGAGCAACCCCCTTTCATAAATCCCTTCATTAATGAGTAAGGGGTAGTTGTTACCACTACTCAATAACCAAAATACAGTAACATTGTAAATAAACACATCACACCGCAACAATAAAGCTTTATTTAAAGAAAAAAATGTCCATCGAAGTAATCCAAAGTCAGCCACGCCGGCCGCTGGCTCGGCAGAAGAAAAGATACCCGACA
>NW_017308856.1:413-1946 GCF_000935625.1 Nanorana parkeri | reverse complement strand
CATCCCCCTTCTTTCCCCCCCCCCCCCCCCCCCCTTTTGGAATACATTCTTGTTTAATTTAATTGAAAATGTTCCTTATCTTCAGCTTATGTTTATGTTGATTTATACCTCTGTATCTATGCAAAACATGAATAAAATGTTCAGTATTGGGTTGGCTCCGCCCTTTGTTGCTAAAACAGCTCCGCCTCTTCTGGGAAGGCGTCCACAAGGTTTAGGAGTGTGTCTATGGGAATGTTGGACCATTTGTGAGGTCAGGTACTGATGTTGGGGGAGGGGCTCGCAGTCTCCGCCTCTAATTCATCCCAAAGGTGTTCTATGGGGTTGGGGTCAGGACTCTGTGCGGCCAGTCACGTTCCTCCCCCCCAAACTCCCCCATCCATGTCTTTATGGACCTTGCTTTGTGCACTGGTGCGCAGTCATGTTGGAACAGGAAGGGGCCGTCCCCAAACTCCTCCCACAAAGTTGGGAGCATGAAATTGTCCAAAATGTCTTGGTGTGCTGATGCCTTAAGAGTTCCCGTCACTGGAAATAAGGGGCGGAGCCCAACCCCCGAAAAACAACCCCCCTCCCCATAATCCCCCCAAACTTTACACTTGGCACAATGCAGTCAGGCAAGTACCGTTCTCCTGGCAACCGCCAAACCCAGACACGCCCATCGGATTGCCAGACAGAGAAGCGTGATTGGTCACTCCAGAGAACACGCCTCCACTTCTCTAGAGTCCAGTGGCGGCGTGCGTTACACCGCGGCATCCCACGCTTTGCATTGCACTCGGTGATGTGCGGCTTGGATGCAGCTGCTCGGCCATGGAAACCCATTCCATGGAGCTCTCTACGCACTGTTGTTGTGCCAATCTGAAGGCCGCATGGAGTTTGGAGGTCTGTAGCTATTGGCTCTGCAGACAGTTGGCGACTTCTGCGCACTGTGCGCTTCAGCATGCGCTGACCCCGCTCTGTCATGTAACGCGGCCGACCACTTCCTGGCTGAGTTGCTGCTGTTCCCGGTCGCTTCAACTTTGTTATAATCCCAGTAACAGGTGACCGCGGCGGAATATTTAGTAGCCGGGAAATGTCACGGACGGACTTATTGCGCAGGTGACAACCTATTACGGCACCGCGCTTGTAGTCACCGAGCTCCTGAGAGCGACCCGTTCTCTCACCGATGTCTGTAGAAGCGTCGGCATGCCGAGGTGCCTCGTACTATACACCGGGGGCCACGGAGGGGATTGGAGGACCTGAATCACATGATGTGGAGGGGCCAATACTTTTGGCAATGTAGTGTATGAGGGCCAATGAACCTTCCAGCACATGTCTGATAAGGGGCCCCGGCGGGATCAGGAAGGCTTTGGTAGGAGATTGGATGTGATACATGGAGATCCGGCTCAGTGTATACAATGTATCTCTGAGGGTTCCGGGACTGTGTTGGGTGTTATGAATGTTTCCTCGTCATTGTTACAGAAGATTCATAATACAAGAAATCCGTTTATTTATCTTCCTCGTCGGTGCGGAAGATGTTTATGTGGAATGCCGCGGCTC
>NW_017308856.1:0-273 GCF_000935625.1 Nanorana parkeri | reverse complement strand
GGGGGAGGGGGGGGGGTGCTGGTGGCCACTAGAGGGAGAGACGTGTTCTGCCGCCAATGAACGGCCCGGAAGAATTTTCATTAACACAGAGACTTCTTTATTTAGATTTCTGGAGATTCACCGAAAGATCTTCGGAAAAACGTCAACCTGAGCCCCGGCCTCCCCTTCAGTCTTCTATCTGACCTCCGGCCTCCCCTTCAGTCTTCTATCTGACCTCCGTCGTCCCCTCCAATCTTCTATCCGACCTCCGGCCTCCCCTTCAGTCTTCTATCT
>NW_017308855.1:130714-131221 GCF_000935625.1 Nanorana parkeri | reverse complement strand
GACGGGGGGCAGTATGTACAGGAGAGGAGTGTGGAGGATATATGGCCACTAGATGGCGATGAGGATAATAGGAAATACATATTTATGGCCACCAGATGGCGCTGGGTCTCGCTCTTTTCCGGCCTCATTACATTGTAACATTGTTATTATTGTATCACTTCTGTCCCAACGTTCAGGAAACGGAACGCAGCTGCTGGGTGACGTCACCACACAACACAGTCTACTCTCGTCGCCATGGAAACTGGCCGGACCGTCCATGGACCGCAGTGCGCGGGCGCGGATATGTAGTTCCTGCTCCATTCTGTAGGGGCGCGCCAAGTTCAACGTTGGATCCTTCCGCCCTCAGCCGTACGCAGCACGCACCTCTTCCGCTGTGTAGTCTTCCGCTGGTGCCGCCGCCATCTTGCCGTGGCCTACAGGTCGGATGAAATAATTCGGCGGGAGAGAGAGCGGAGAGTGACCCTGAGAGACGACGCGGGGGGAAGATGTCCGATCGCGCTGGCGGAA
>NW_017308855.1:129835-130144 GCF_000935625.1 Nanorana parkeri | reverse complement strand
ACGTAAGTAATGGCGGGAAAAGCGGTTTTATAGTCCGGGGCGGTATGGAAGCCTGTGTGCTGGTGTCTGAGGGGGGACTGAGTGTGTCATGTCTGTCCTCACTCTTCCATCATATATCCCTGTAGAGTAATGTGATCCCTCCTCCCCGGGCCCGGTGTTTACCCTCGGTGCCCCCAGATACCCACCTATCATTATTATCAAATTGTACCCCTCATTCACCCCGTGGTCCCCCCAGTGTACAATCTCCCACCCTATGTGCCCCCTTGTTACCCCTTCATTCCTATTTGCCCTGATTGTTACCCCCACCGA
>NW_017308855.1:129590-129801 GCF_000935625.1 Nanorana parkeri | reverse complement strand
TGACAAATTCTATTCATTTCACAATCCGATCGAGTTTCTTTTTTTGTGTCTCGCAGCAAGTAGCGCTGGACCTGGGGAAGAAACTTCTGGAAGCCGCCCGCAACGGTGACGACGACGAGGTCCGCCAGCTGATGCAGAATGGAGCTCCGTTCACCACAGACTGGGTATACATGACGTCACATGACCAGGATTGTGGGCGGATCATACAGGG
>NW_017308855.1:128595-129523 GCF_000935625.1 Nanorana parkeri | reverse complement strand
CACCGTGAAGGTGCTGCTGCAGGCCGGTATCAGCAGGGACGCCCGGACCAAGGTGGACAGGACCCCCCTTCACATAGCAGCGGCCGAGGGGCACGCAAACATCGTGGACGTTCTGATTCGGGTACGGCGACGTTTAGGGGGCGGAGTCGGCCTTGTAACTTTTTTTGTTTTATTTTCTGCAAAGCAGTGTGACCGCCTTGTGACCGCCTTCTGTTCCCCCTCCTAGAACGGAGCCAGCGTCAATGCCAGGGACATGCTGGAGATGACGTCCTTACATTGGGCCATGGAGCACAACCGTCAGGACGTGGCGGACCTGCTGATCAAGAACGGGGCAGACCTCCACGCCTACAGCAAATTCGGCAAGACCCCCTTCGATATCGCCCTGGAGAAGAATAACCCCGTGCTGCTTATCCTGCTGCAGGTCAGTGTGGGGGTCCAGGCATGACCCTCCACCCTAAGGAGTGCTGCATGTCCATTATAGGTGTCCCCATGTATCCCCCAAAATGCCACATGGGGACTTCAAGTCACATGCACAGTGGGAGTGGCCATCGGGAGGGCAAAATAGAGCGATTAAACATTGCAAAGCAATAGGTTTGTGTTAATGCGCCCCCCCTCCATCCCCTCCCCCATGCCAGCCAGACCTTTCTTTCACTCTCCTGCCGCTTGATGTGAGCTGAGGAAACACTCTACTTCTACTACTATCGGTCTCCTCATGTGACCTCACCGGTGCTTGGTGATTGGCAGATGAGGGCAGAGAGAGTCCTCGACCCCGTGTATGCTTTGACTAGAGCGAGTCAGAGCTTACAGAACGGTGAGCTCCTGGCTGTCCTCGTCCATTCCTCGCCCCCCATTCTGTCCCTCCCTGGCTGCCTCCTCTCACCCGCCCCTTCTGGCTGCCTCCCCTGGCTGCCTCCCCTCGCCCCTCCCC
>NW_017308855.1:127668-128462 GCF_000935625.1 Nanorana parkeri | reverse complement strand
CCCGACTGCCTCTCCTCATGTGGCCCCCATAGAAGAAGAAAACGTGCCGAGTGGCCCCCAGGTCATTTGAGTTTGAGACCCCCTGCCCTACATAGACAAAGCAGAGGTTCACTTTCAGGAATGCTCTTTGGACTTGGAGGGCGAGGATCTAGAATGACTTCCTGTCAGTGTCTGCGATGCGTCGGTTGTGTGACTATGTGCATGTTGTGAATGTCGGTAAACTTTGTCTCCCAGGAAGCCATGCAGGACCAGGGCCGCGTCCAGACCATAGACGGGGAAACCATCACGATATCGCCGCAGTACATCTTGACGTCGGGGGAACTCGGCTCTTCCGGTACTGTATGGGTTTCTGTGTTATACTTCCTCTGCTGCAATGCTGATTGTTTTTTTTTTTTTTTTTTCTTTTATTGTCACTTCCTGTTCTGCAACCGACGGAACAGGAAGTGGGTGAAAATCTCTCACTTCCTGATAGAGGTTCTGGCTTCCCTCTCTCCAGAAGAATAACAAGACGGTTTTGGCTGAAGCTGCACATTTTAAATTCAGCAGCATTTCTTCACATGTTGGCGGGCGCCCCGATACTAGACGCAGATCTCGGGGGTGCTTTGATCATTTCCTGCGAGCGTTTTGAACACTAGGTGGCGCTTCTGTGTCCTTTCTTCTGGGTTCATATATTCCATAGGTATTAAAGGAGAACTATGAGGGGGGGGGGTTCTTTTCACTCACCTCATAGTTCCAGCCGACCCGTGACAATGAGACTGTCACAGGTCGGCTCAGTAGACCGGGACGGGAGGGAA
>NW_017308855.1:117673-127372 GCF_000935625.1 Nanorana parkeri | reverse complement strand
GACATCAGACGAGCAGCGTCGCTAATGGGGCCCTAACTTGTCTCAAAGCCACTGGAGCGGCAATGCTGGGTCCCTGCGCTGCTAGGGCCAGGCCTCCGCCTCCTCGCCCTTCACCGTCAGCCGATAGTCATGCAAGGGACCCGGGCATGCCCCTTGCATGACTAACCAGAGTTAAAGGAGAACTATGAGGGGAGTTCTTTTCACTCACCTCATAGTTCCAGCCGACCCGTGACAATGAGACTGTCACAGGTCGGCTCAGTAGATCGGGAAGTGAGGGAACACATACCGGCGTTCGCTCACTTCTCGATCCTGTCACGGCTCTCTGCCATGACAGGGGGAGGGGCGGGATTCCCCCCCTCCGATCCGCCAGTGCTGACTGGCGGAACGGACGGGGGAGAGGCGGGTACAGCCTCTGGATAGGCGGAGCCAGCTGTCACTCACGCATTTACAAGCCGGCTACTGGTCCCGTAGATACATTCCTCTCTATGGCTTCTGACATCACTACAGTGTCTGGTTATGTTCATCGTTCACCCCCCGGTCCTAAAACCGTCCATCCCGCCCTCAGCGCTGACATCACTACAATGCTCCTCCAATATCTGGATATGTTCATCGTTCACCCCCCGGTCCTAAAACTGCCCATCCCGCCCTCAATGCTGACATCACTACAATGCTCCTCCAATATCTGGATATGTTCATCGTTCACCCCCCGGTCCTAAACCGCCCATCCCGCCCTCAGCCCTTGATTGACAGCAAGCTGCGAGGCATGCCTAGGGGGGGGGGGAGAGATATGGCTTGCGCCAACTCGCTGATCCCTTCTTTCGATGCCTGTGACATCATTGGGGAAAGGCAATGATGTCACGGGTTATTTACAATGCTCACTCACTGCTCTGTATCAGGACAGGATTACAGAAACCTTCCCCTCTCCTGTTCTCTATGAAGTGGGGGAGGTGTTCTATAGTCCACAGAGCTAGCTGAGAACATTGTAACTGATAAGAGTGCAACACAGGCAGAGAGCACAGGAAGTTATCAGCTCACCAGATTTCTGGCAGGTTCTTTTAGGGAAGTTGCCTTTGAGGTAAACCTCCCACCGCTGAGTGCAGCCGACATAGTTCCATACTTGCCTAGTCCTGAGTGGTCTGCTGGATGGCTCTGCCCGGTGCTGCACGTCCCGGCCGAGTCCTATACCTAGTGCACACACTCGCCACAGCCCCATTCATTCCTATGGATAGTCCCTACTCTGCTGGATGGCTCTGCATCCCGGCCGGGTCCTATACATAATGCACACACTCGCCACAGCCCCATTCATTCCTATGGATAGTCCCTACTCTGCTGGATGGCTCTGCATCCCGGCCGGGTCCTATACCTAGTGCACACGCTCGCCACAGCCCCATTCATTCCTATGGAAGGTCCCTACTCTGCTGGATGGCTCTGCATCCCGGCCGGGTCCTATACCTAGTGCACACGCTCGCCACAGCCCCATTCATTCCTATGGAAGGTCCCTACTCTGCTGGATGGCTCTGCATCCCGGCCGGGTCCTATACCTAGTGCACACGCTCGCCACAGCCCCATTCATTCCTATGGAAGGTCCCTACTCTGCTGGATGGCTCTGCATCCCGGCCGGGTCCTATACCTAGTGCACACGCTCGCCACAGCCCCATTCATTCCTATGGAAGGTCCCTACTCTGCTGGATGGCTCTGCATCCCGGCCGGGTCCTATACCTAGTGCACACGCTCGCCACAGCCCCATTCATTCCTATGGAAGGTCCCTACTCTGCTGGATGGCTCTGCATCCCGGCCGGGTCCTATACCTAGTGCACACGCTCGCCACAGCCCCATTCATTCCTATGGAAGGTCCCTACTCTGCTGGATGGCTCTGCATCCCGGCCGGGTCCTATACCTAGTGCACACGCTCGCCACAGCCCCATTCATTCCTATGGAAGGTCCCTACTCTGCTGGATGGCTCTGCATCCCGGCCGGGTCCTATACCTAGTGCACACGCTCGCCACAGCCCCATTCATTCCTATGGAAGGTCCCTACTCTGCTGGATGGCTCTGCATCCCGGCCGGGTCCTATACCTAGTGCACACGCTCGCCACAGCCCCATTCATTCCTATGGAAGGTCCCTACTCTGCTGGATGGCTCTGCATCCCGGCCGGGTCCTATACCTAGTGCACACGCTCGCCACAGCCCCATTCATTCCTATGGAAGGTCCCTACTCTGCTGGATGGCTCTGCATCCCGGCCGGGTCCTATACCTAGTGCACACGCTCGCCACAGCCCCATTCATTCCTATGGAAGGTCCCTACTCTGCTGGATGGCTCTGCATCCCGGCCGGGTCCTATACCTAGTGCACACGCTCGCCACAGCCCCATTCATTCCTATGGAAGGTCCCTACTCTGCTGGATGGCTCTGCATCCCGGCCGGGTCCTATACCTAGTGCACACGCTCGCCACAGCCCCATTCATTCCTATGGAAGGTCCCTACTCTGCTGGATGGCTCTGCATCCCGGCCGGGTCCTATACCTAGTGCACACGCTCGCCACAGCCCCATTCATTCCTATGGAAGGTCCCTACTCTGCTGGATGGCTCTGCATCCCGGCCGGGTCCTATACCTAGTGCACACGCTCGCCACAGCCCCATTCATTCCTATGGAAGGTCCCTACTCTGCTGGATGGCTCTGCATCCCGGCCGGGTCCTATACCTAGTGCACACGCTCGCCACAGCCCCATTCATTCCTATGGAAGGTCCCTACTCTGCTGGATGGCTCTGCATCCCGGCCGGGTCCTATACCTAGTGCACACGCTCGCCACAGCCCCATTCATTCCTATGGAAGGTCCCTACTCTGCTGGATGGCTCTGCATCCCGGCCGGGTCCTATACCTAGTGCACACGCTCGCCACAGCCCCATTCATTCCTATGGAAGGTCCCTACTCTGCTGGATGGCTCTGCATCCCGGCCGGGTCCTATACCTAGTGCACACGCTCGCCACAGCCCCATTCATTCCTATGGAAGGTCCCTACTCTGCTGGATGGCTCTGCATCCCGGCCGGGTCCTATACCTAGTGCACACGCTCGCCACAGCCCCATTCATTCCTATGGAAGGTCCCTACTCTGCTGGATGGCTCTGCATCCCGGCCGGGTCCTATACCTAGTGCACACGCTCGCCACAGCCCCATTCATTCCTATGGAAGGTCCCTACTCTGCTGGATGGCTCTGCATCCCGGCCGGGTCCTATACCTAGTGCACACGCTCGCCACAGCCCCATTCATTCCTATGGAAGGTCCCTACTCTGCTGGATGGCTCTGCATCCCGGCCGGGTCCTATACCTAGTGCACACGCTCGCCACAGCCCCATTCATTCCTATGGAAGGTCCCTACTCTGCTGGATGGCTCTGCATCCCGGCCGGGTCCTATACCTAGTGCACACGCTCGCCACAGCCCCATTCATTCCTATGGAAGGTCCCTACTCTGCTGGATGGCTCTGCATCCCGGCCGGGTCCTATACCTAGTGCACACGCTCGCCACAGCCCCATTCATTCCTATGGAAGGTCCCTACTCTGCTGGATGGCTCTGCATCCCGGCCGGGTCCTATACCTAGTGCACACGCTCGCCACAGCCCCATTCATTCCTATGGAAGGTCCCTACTCTGCTGGATGGCTCTGCATCCCGGCCGGGTCCTATACCTAGTGCACACGCTCGCCACAGCCCCATTCATTCCTATGGAAGGTCCCTACTCTGCTGGATGGCTCTGCATCCCGGCCGGGTCCTATACCTAGTGCACACGCTCGCCACAGCCCCATTCATTCCTATGGAAGGTCCCTACTCTGCTGGATGGCTCTGCATCCCGGCCGGGTCCTATACCTAGTGCACACGCTCGCCACAGCCCCATTCATTCCTATGGAAGGTCCCTACTCTGCTGGATGGCTCTGCATCCCGGCCGGGTCCTATACCTAGTGCACACGCTCGCCACAGCCCCATTCATTCCTATGGAAGGTCCCTACTCTGCTGGATGGCTCTGCATCCCATACATCCCGGCCGGGTCCTATACCTAGTGCACACGCTTGCCACAGCCCCATTCATTCCTATGGATAGTCCCTACTCTGCTGGATGGGCTTTGTACTGTGACCGTCATTGAATATTTTTGATATCCTCTTGGTTGCTTCTCTGCAGAAACCAGCAACGGAGGAAACATCGCAATCAATGACCCTAATTCTGTGCTTGGGGGCCGCATCTACTGTCTCTGGACTCCGCAGCGGGGGTGAGAGCTGCTTCCTGTGGTGTGATCACTGCAAATATGCGCTCACCTTAAAGCGCAACTATACCACCTGATCAAATTGTAAAATGTACCCACCTCCCCCGGAGCTTTTTGCCATCATGTCTAATTTTTTCCATCTTAATGGGCTGGGGATGACCTTTCACCCCGGAATGCTCACCAGTGTCCCCTTTTTGTCCTGGTACAGACCCGTACTGAGCTGCACATGCGTACAGTTATGGCGCTGACAGGCAGGGAGAAATCCCAATCGCACATGAGACATAACAGGGTCTCTTTTCTCTTATAAAAGCAACCTGTCGGCACTCTTAACAGACCTCACTTCCACTTTAATGCGGCGTGTCTACTTCCAAAGCAGCCGGCCAATGGGGGGCGAGAAAGAGGACGTTCCGTGATAGAACTGTGAGGACCCTTCGTAGGAAGGGAAGCATCCAGTCTACTCTTAACTGCTTTGTGACCGCAGTACGCCCTTCTGAGTCTTCACACACACAATGCCCCGTGCTGGGAGAGTGATAAAGACTTAGTCCAACTTTTAGTTCGTGTTGTACCCATATTTAAGGTGTAACATGAAACATGGCTGCATACCCCATGTCCCCCTATGCTCCCCCCTCCCATACACGCATACACTTGCCTTCTTACTTCATGCTGCACCCATATTCGAGGTGTAACATGACACATGGCTGCATACCCCATGTCCCCCTATGCTCCCCCCTCCCATACACGCATACACTTGCCTTCTTCATGCTGCACCCATATTGGAGGTGTAACATGACACATGGCTGCATACCCCATGTCCCTCTGTGCTACCCCCTCCCATACACGCATACACTTGCCTTCTTCATGTTGCACCCATATACAAGGTGTAACATGACACATGGCTGCATACCCCATGTCCCCTATGCTCCCCCCTCCCATACACGCATACACTTGCCTTCTTCATGTTGCACCCATATACAAGGTGTAACATGACACATGGCTGCATACCCCATGTCCCCTATGCTCCCCCCTCCCATACACGCATACACTTGCCTTCTTCATGTTGCACCCATATACAAGGTGTAACATGACACATGGCTCCATGCCCCTCTGTGCTACCCCCTCCCATACACACATACACTTACCTTCTTACTTCTCCCTGCAGGAATGCGTCATGGCATGCTGGCCATCCCTCCTTCCTGTTTGCTGTGGTTCAGTGGCACTTCCTGCAGCCAAATCCATACCTCGGCCTGGGGGAAGAGGTTTGCAGAAGCCTGAGCCATGCACTGATCACGGTTGCAATGCTTTGCAGAGGCTGTGCCCCCCCTCTCTCCACTCCTTCCCCCCTGGACTTCAAGGGTTATATTCTTAAGTGTTAGGGGTAGAGCAGGAGTGGGCAACCTCGGCACTACAAATCCCACAATGCCTCTTCGAGGTCATGCCTGTGGCTGACGGTGTTTGAATGTCTTCTGGGACTTGTAGTTGCACCACAGCCGGAGTGCCGAGGTTGCCCACCCCTTGGGTAGTGGAATAAGGTGTAATGCTTCCCTTATTTCTCGCCCTGGCACGGTTTCAGCCCCGTCCTCTTCTTCTTTCCGGTCCTCATGTGGAATGCAGGACTATTGATCCTGCACTGTACGTGATGATGTCAGCGTGAGAGCGCCGAGAAGCGACGTCGGGGGATCAGGCGCACGGTGTTGTAGAAACTTGCCTGAGAGAGGAATAGGGTAAGTATCGCAGCCTAAGGCCCCCACTCGCACTCAGCGGCACTTACCTCGAGCGGATTTCCGCGACTGTTCGGGCGACCTTCACCGTGGGGCCCGCGTGCAAAAATAGAAAAATCGCGCGACATCTGCGGGGAAAAAGGGTCCTGCACAAGCGACGAGCGCCAGGCGCCATGGAGCTGGAGAATAGAATGGCTCCATTGAAAAATCATTGGCCGAGCGACTTCTCGCAGCAAATATGCGCGATTATACGCTCAGTGTGAATGGCCATTTATCCTCTACCCCTAGAGCAGTGCAGGGGGACCCCGTTGCAAAAAAAAAAATACCAGAGTTCCGCTTTAAGCCAAAAGTTTGTTGTAGTTTTGGATCGAGCGACGAGGGATTCCCTGTCGGGAACAGTTGATTTTGATTTTCTGTGTTTTTACTTTCATCTCGGCAGAAAAGTAATTTGTATGTCTTCTAACCAGGCTCCGTTGGCGATTCGGTGATGGAAAACGGCGACCAGAGAGTCATAACCATAGTAACAGACGGAGTCCAGTTGGGGCAACTCCACACCTCCCAGCACATGCGCCACCCGCTTCTAGTGACCATTCAGAATGGCGAACAAGGTAAACGTCTGTTATACGCTGCGTAGGTGTGATCAGCCGGTTATTGGGGAACCTTTTCCTGCAAAGACTGGGGGACCCCGATCTACCTAGAATGGTCACATATACCCGTAGACTGAAATATCAGCAAGCGCACTATGCACAGTATAGGAACACAAAGTCCAAAAAAGGATCCGCCACATGTACCAGTGTGCCGTGTATGGAAGACGTGCGCTCTACACTGCGGTATAAGGAAGGTATAGTAGTGGTGCTGGAGTGAGTGAGAGCATGACGGAGGCGTTAGCTGGACGGACTTCAAGGAGAGGGGGGGGTATGATCACCTTGTAAAAACCGAATGGGAACAAGGTAACTGTCTCTAAAGGAGAACTATGGGGTCAGTGTTTTCCCCCCCATAGTTCTCCTAAGGGTCACGGGAGGACATAAACTAGCATCGTTCCGTTAACCTAAGCTCAGTATACCGTAGAGAGCTTCATGGAATGTGTTTCCATGGCCGAGCAGCTGCATCCAAGCCGCACATCACCAAGTGCAATGCAAAGCGTGGGATGCCGTGGTGTAAAGCGCGCCGCCACTGGACTCTAGAGAAGTGGAGGCGTGGTCTCTGGAGTGACCAATCACGCTTCTCTGGCTGGCAATCCGATGGGCGTGTCTGGGTTTGGCGGTTGCCAGGGGAACGGTATTTGTCTGACTGCATTGTGCCAAGTGTAAAGTTTGATGGGGGGGGGGGCGGTTTTTTATCGGGGTTGGGCTCCGCCCCTTAGTTCCAGTGAAGGGAACTCTTAAGGCCTCAGCACACCAAGACATTTTGGACAACTTTGTGGGAGGAGTTTGGGGACGGCCCCTTCCTTTTCCAGCATGACTGCACAAAGCAAGGTCCATAAAGACATGTTTGGGGGGGAGGAACGTGACTGGCCGCACAGAGTCCTGACCTCAACCCCATAGAACACCTTTGGGATGAATTAGAGGCGGAGACTGCGAGCCCCTCCCCCAACATCAGTACCTGACCTCACAAATGGTCCAACATTCCCATAGACACACCCCTAAACCTTGCGGACGCCTTCCCAGAAGAGGCGGAGCTGTTATAGCGGCAAAGGGCGGAGCCAACCCAATACTGAACCCTACGGACTAAGACTGGGATGCCATTAGAGTTCATGTGCGTGTAAAGACTTCCCGATACTTTTGGCAATATAGTGAATGTCCGATTTCAGCTTTGTGAATTTAATTTTGCACCTCGGCCAGTTTGGTATATGGTCATTGACATCAGCTGAACCGGCTGTAATGGTCTCCTCCCTCCCACCCCCCAGTTGTTGCAATACCAGAAGAAGACATCATAGAAGAGGTGGTGACGGAAGACGAGCCTCCTCCAACCAAGAGACAAAGGACAGAAGCTGGTGAAAGAAACGCAGCGAGCAGCACGGTAAGAAGCCTTCCAGACCAGAAACTGTTCTTTTTATTGTGAAGTGCAAAACCATAACCGGGGGGCAGAGGCGTTTTTTGTAAATTATCAGGAAGTCAAGCGGCGGATCATGGCCCGTCACCCGGCTTCCTGATTGCCTGTGAAGCCGGCCGTTCTAGCAAAAGAACACCGGCTTCACTTGCTGAGGCTGCCTGGCTTCCTGACCAATCAGGAAGCCGGGCGGCGAGTCATGAGGTGCCGTCCAGTTCCTGATTGGCTATGAAGCCAGCTTCACTTGTTGCTAGGCAGCCTGGCTTCCTGACCAATCAGGAAGCCATGATGCCAGTCGTGACATGCCGCTTGGCTTCCTTCCTTGGGTAAGAAGCCAGGCTGCCTCCCAACAAGTGAAGTTGGCATCCTAGCCAAACAGGAAGCCGAGCAGCACGTCATGACCTGCCTCCCGGCTTCCTGATTGGCTAGGAAGCAGGATTCACTTGTTCCTAGCCAGCCTGGCTTCCTGACCAATCAGGGAGATGGGTCATTGCGTGCTGCCTGGCTTCCTGATTGGTAGCAACAAGTGAAGCTGGCTTCCTAGCCAACCACGAAGCCAGGAGGCGGGTCATAATCCACCGCCTGACTTCCTGATTGGAAAGGAAGCCGGCTCCATGCTCCCTCGGCACTGCCGGTCAGAGGGAGATCATCCTCTGACTGGAAGTTCCAGTATGGGAGCATTCGGTATCGGCGCATCCCTACTAGTAACGTAGTGCGAGGGGTGCAGACATCAGTCACTCCTGGAATTGACAAATGCTAAAGAGACTGTCGCAGGCTGCAGTGCAGGAAGCTGGGAGACCTGGGCTGCCGGAGAAGAGAGTATTGGAGCTCTTCTGCTTGTGCCCTCCCGTTACCCTAAGGAGAACTATGGGGAAAAGCCCTGACCACATACTTCTCCTTTTAATTGCTCAGAGCTATGGTGAAATATTGACAGTCCGAGGGAGCAGGTAACCTCCTCCCATGATGCAGTGGTCGGGCCTAGCGGCCATATAGCAGGCCTGTTACAGGAGGACGGCGTACACCCCGAGATCACGCGTGTGGCAGTCTTCACACTTCTGACCATTATTGTTTTGTATTTCTCTTTTAAGGCCAAGCAGCCGGATGTCGCCACGAAGATGCTGCAGCAACAGCTGCACGAGGCCAACCAGCGGGCCAGCGAGTACAGGCAGCAGCTCATGGCCAAGGAGAAGGAAGCGGAGAGCTACAGGCTGAGGCTGGAGGACCTGTCGAGGCAGCACGTCAACGGGGACGACTGCACGGAACTGGACGAGGGAGAGACGATCATCGTGTCCACGGAGGAGCTGGAGGGGACGGAAGTGACGGAGGTAGAGACAGTGGAACACCACAGTGACATCACGGCCATGTGACGCCGCGGCTCGTAGGGCGTCGGATGTGCAGACTTTTTGAAACGTCTCAGGAGAAGCTACGGGGGGGAGCGCTGAAGATCGGTGAAGGGTTGGCCGCTCATCGGACGCAATGAAAGCTCATCCCCTGCCCTCCACTGCTTCCGTTCCAGGTGACCCCCGGCAGTCTTTGGGATCTTGCGTAAAAAAGTGATCGGTAGGTTGACCTTTCAAGTAATCCTGCTGACCCCCGAGGGCATTTCAAAGTGAGCATGCGGTGGGGAAAAAAAATATTGTGAACCCGACCTTGCCTAAAATGTTTCCTGGGTCGCAGCCATGCTAA
>NW_017308855.1:109715-117446 GCF_000935625.1 Nanorana parkeri | reverse complement strand
CGCCCCTGGGGGGGGGGGGGGGCCCCCTTGGATCCTAGGCCTGGAGCCTCAACTTCTCCCCTGATAGAGGTTAGCCTTCATGATCGCACCCTGGAGCTTTTCAGGCGCGGCGGGCTCCTGATGACAGAACATTCCATTTCAGAACTAGGAGCGTGCACCTATGACCTCCATGACGGCCAATCACATGGGGTTTGTTTACAAATGACATTTGCAGATGTCGCCATCCATTGCAGTGTATATATATATATAAAAAATCTGTGTAAAATATTCTGTTTTACATTTTGTCAGCAGTGCATCCAATTAAAGTTTTATCGGCCCTATATTTTAAAAGTTGCTCAGGTAGGCATTATTAGTCTTGTCGGGGGTTGTTGTCAAAGTTAAGCGACACGCAGCCGGTCATTGAGCTGCCATTTTCCAGAGCTTCAGTGGGCAATAGAGGTATTATCGTTTAAACAGTTGAATTTATGGGGCCAGGGCATGGTCTTGGGAGGGTCATCTACATTCCAGGCCCCGGATCCAGGGGTTCATCCTAGGCCTTGGATCCAAGGGACACCATGGGGGCTCATACTAGGCCTCTGATCCAAGGGACACCTTGGGGACTCATACTAGGCCTCTGATCCAAGGGACACCACTGGGCTTCATCCTAGGCCTCGCATCCAAGGGACACCACTGGGCTTCATCCTAGGCCTCGCATCCAAGGGACACCACTGGGCTTCATCCTAGGCCTCGCATCCAAGGGACACCACGGGGGTTCATCCTAGGCCTCGGTTCCAAGGGACACCACGGTGGTTCATCCTAGGCCTCGGTTCCAAGGGACACCATGGGGGTTCATCCTAGGCCTCGGTTCCAAGGGACACCATGGGGGTTCATACTAGGCCTCGGTTCCAAGGGACACCATGGAGGTTCATCCTAGGCCTCGGTTCCAAGGGACACCATGGGGGTTCATCCTAGGCCTCGGTTCCAAGTGACACCATGGGGGTTCATCCTAGGCCTCGGATCCAAGGGACACCATGGGGGTTCATCCTAGGCCTCGGATCAAAGGGACAACATGGGGGTTCATCCTAGGCCTCGGGTCCACGGGGCACCATGGGGGTTCATCCTAGGCCTCGGATCCAAGGGACACCACTGGGGGTTCATCCTAGGCCTCCAATCCAAGGGGGCTCTTCCTATGCCTTGCATCCAACGGACACCACGGGGGTTCATCCTATGCCTTGGATTGAAGGGACACCCACAGGGGTTCATCCTAAGATTAACGAATAGTTTAGGCACCATAAGCTGCCCCCACTTGAATGCTGCTGTTACCCAAGACTCATTTTAGGCCGGGTTCACTTTTAAGCAGCAGCTACCACCATGCTAAAGGCAATCAGTCGATCCAGAGTTATAAGAAGTTGAAGTCATTTGCAAATCTTCACTTCTGTCCGAGTTGACCTCGGCTCCACCATCTCCTGGTCACCTCGTTCCCCTATGGTGAGACTTAGGAGGGACGGGTCCAGGAACATTGGAGATGTCCACGTCAACCTAGCTGGCTCTATCTGGGGATTGGCTGATCGTTTTGCATGCAGCTCTCGTATGCCCCCCTTTGACATGTCCAGGTCGGCAGCTGGCTCACTTTGAAGTGCAATCCCCCCACACCCGTGAATGTGAGGTGGGTATGTAGAGATTCCTCGGAGACTTGGCAGTGTATTTTTCTGTGGCTTCTAAACCACAATCGATTTTTATATTTTCTTATTTTATACTTCTTGAATATACATTATAAACGCATTTTATTTATATATGCGAGGCGGAGCATCAGAGTTTATCACATGCAGGGTTCAGTCTTTGAAGTTCATGGCGACGCAGCTTCCGATTAGTTATACTTTCGAGGACCCCAGATAAGAATTGATTGGCGTGTACAGAAGTTGTCTCCTTGCCCCAATTTTGTGCACTTGGACCGAGACGCCATCACTTCCGGCAATGCCTCTTGCCCCATGTGATTTCTGCATTACAGCATGGGGACCCCCCCAAATCTCCAGGTCTGTGATACCAAAAGTGACAACAGCTTGACGCGCCTGCGTTTTGTATAATGGCGCCGTTAAGGCCATAAAACATGGAATGAGACTCCACATTCAGACTTTGACTATGATAATGGAGCTCGTGTACTGTCCATGCGTACCTTCAAAGCCCTCCAAATGTAACATCCTTTTGGGTTTATCATCCGTTCTTCAGCCCAGTCTCCGGTCCGTTTTTGGGATCCTTGCAATGCAGGTATCCACAGAGTACCTTGCCAGGGAGATGCACCCCATGTGTAGGCCCGGGCTGTACCTCATGTGTGGCCCCCTTTAGGCCCAGGCTGTACCCCCATGTGCATGCTCCTTATGCCATGTGCCAGCCACTTAGATCTGGGCTGGCCTCTTAGGCCCAGGGCTGAACCCCATGTGCAAGCTCCTTAGGTCTAGGGTGTACCTTGTGTGATGGCCCCTTAGGCCCAGGCTGTACCCCATGTGCCAGGTCCTTATGCCCATGCTGTACCCCATGTGGGGGCTCCTTGGGTCAGGACTGTACCCCATGTGCCAGGCCCTTAGGCCCAGGCTGTAGAAACATCAATGACTTCTGCTCAAATCAAGTTTAAGCCACGCCCCATCCTGACCAAGGGAGATGTAGGCCTGGGCTGTACCTCATGTGTGGCCCCCTTATGCCCAGGCTGTACCCCCATGTGCAAGCCCCTTAAGCCCAGGCTGTACCCCATGTGCCAACCCCTTAGGCCCAGGCTGTACCCCATGTGGGGGCTCCTTGGGTCAGGACTGTACCCTATGTGCCAGCCCCTTAGGCCCAGGCTCTACCCCATGTGGGGGCCCCTTAGGCTCAGGCTGCACCCCATGTGCCAACCCCTTAGGCCCAGGCTGTACCCCATGTGGGGGCCCCTTGGGTCAGGACTGTACCCCATGTGCCAGCCCCTTAGGCCCAGGCTGTACCCCATGTGGGGGCCCCTTAGGACCAGCCTGCACCCCATGTGCCAGGCCCTTAGGCCCAGGCTGTAGAAACATCAATGACTTCTGCTCAAATCAAGTTTAATCCACGCCCCATCCTGACCCCCAGGTCCCACTCTTGCCATTCAGCTGTCACACTCCAGAGGCTCTGCCACTCACTGACGTTCCGGCATGTCGGGCGACTGTTGCGAGGCTGGATGAGTTATAACAAAATGCTGGCCGTGGCTCACTCGGCGCTGGTCACATGACCAAAACCTTTCGATCTCTTGATACCCGGCAAAGGGTCAGGGCCAACCCATCCAAGCTCTACGTCCTCTTCAATAAGGATCACCTGACTAAAAGCCTGCTTATGCGAGCAGCACCGGGGGGGAGCATAGCGCAGCATTTCCTCCGGGGGTTTGGTTTATATATAATTCAGGCCTGTTCATCCATTACGATCTAGTGTTCATCGACGGAATAAATTACCGGTCACCGACCTTGCGGGGGCGTCGGCTGACCCGCTGTTCTGAGATCCAGCCGAGCGATAATTGGATCCCTTCCACGTCGACTCGCGGAGGGAAGATTGACGCGTCGATACCGAATTGCATTAATGCCGAGCGCAGCAGAAAAAACAAAGCCCGGCGACTCGGGCAGCGCCCGCGGTGGATCTTTGAATGGGGACTACAAGTTCAATCTGCTACCATGGCAGAGTGACTCGTAGTTCTCAGTGGTGCACAAGCACGGTGACTTGACCCGTAACTGGAAGCCCGTACGCCGGTATGCACCAGTGCTGGGAGGAAGAGTCTGCAGGAGCCTGAGCATTGCATCCACCAACCGTGGCAGAAGGACTTGTGGTGGAGTACAAGTGTGGTGACTTCACTGCACTTGTAGCTTCTCTTGACTCGGCTCTGGCCGCCCATTGACGCTTGACGTGGCTCTGGCCGCCCACTGACTCTTGACTCGGCTCTGGCTGCCCCTTGACTCGGCTCTGGCTGCCCCTTGACTCGGCTCTGGCTGCCCCTTGACTCGGCTCTGGCTGCCCCTTGACTCGGCTCTGGCTGCCCCTTGACTCGGCTCTGGCTGCCCCTTGACTCGGCTCTGGCTGCCCCTTGACTCGGCTCTGGCTGCCCCTTGACTCGGCTCTGGCTGCCCCTTGACTCGGCTCTGGCTGCCCCTTGACTCGGCTCTGGCTGCCCCTTGACTCGGCTCTGGCTGCCCCTTGACTCGGCTCTGGCTGCCCCTTGACTCGGCTCTGGCTGCCCCTTGACTCGGCTCTGGCTGCCCCTTGACTCGGCTCTGGCTGCCCCTTGACTCGGCTCTGGCTGCCCCTTGACTCGGCTCTGGCTGCCCCTTGACTCGGCTCTGGCTGCCCCTTGACTCGGCTCTGGCTGCCCCTTGACTCGGCTCTGGCTGCCCCTTGACTCGGCTCTGGCTGCCCCTTGACTCGGCTCTGGCTGCCCCTTGACTCGGCTCTGGCTGCCCCTTGACTCGGCTCTGGCTGCCCCTTGACTCGGCTCTGGCTGCCCCTTGACTCGGCTCTGGCTGCCCCTTGACTCGGCTCTGGCTGCCCCTTGACTCGGCTCTGGCTGCCCCTTGACTCGGCTCTGGCTGCCCCTTGACTCGGCTCTGGCTGCCCCTTGACTCGGCTCTGGCTGCCCCTTGACTCGGCTCTGGCTGCCCCTTGACTCGGCTCTGGCTGCCCCTTGACTCGGCTCTGGCTGCCCCTTGACTCGGCTCTGGCTGCCCCTTGACTCGGCTCTGGCTGCCCCTTGACTCGGCTCTGGCTGCCCCTTGACTCGGCTCTGGCTGCCCCTTGACTCGGCTCTGGCCGGCCACTGACTCTTGACTCGGCTCTGGCCGCCCACTGACTCTTGACTTGCCTTTTTAAAGGGCCAGACGCGGCGGGGTTAAAGAAGGGAATACGACGCTAGGATAAATAATTGTGTTTTATACTATCAAAGCAGATGAATCGAAAATGTTATTTTTATGTCGGGTTGGTCGGATCTCTGGAGGCATCAAAAAACGACTTGCCGCCTAATTCTAGGTCTGATCGATTAAGAGAATACAGCAAAAAAAAAAAAGGGCATATTTATACGTTCGCCCCTCCTCTTGTAAAGTGTTACCTTCTAAAGCTTTATGTACAGTAAGTTTAATTTTTATCCAAAATATTTTTGTAATATTCTTTTTTTGTTTTCTTTGGTGGAATATGTTTTGGCGTTTTTTTTTGTTTTTGTTTTAAAAATGTGTTTTAAGATCAATATGTGCGTTATAATTTTTTTTTACTAATTTGTAAAGATTTTTTTATATTTTAATAAATGATTTATATTTTGAACTCTACCCTCGTTTCCTCTTATTGACTCGTCCATCAAAAAGTGGTCGGTGAACTGAATGTTTTTTTGCAAAAGGTCTCGCGGGGGGAAGGTGTTTTTCCTGCGCAGAGCGGACAGGAAGTGCATGGCAACACGCTCTCCTGAAATGGTTCATGAGAGGGAATATGCTTGGCCTCGTTGTGTATTCAAGAGGACGTCAACAGTGGAGGTTGTGCCCAACCAAAGGACTGGTCACCAGTATGGCCTGTTGGCCCCCAGCAAATGTTCCTTCCCCATTAACATGCCTTACTCCTCACTGTGTCTGTGTGGTGGTGACCATCTTGGCCTGTTGGCTCCCAGCAGATGCTCCTTCCCCATTATTATGCCTTGTTCTACACTCTCTGTGTGGTGGCCATCTTGGCCTCCAGCAGATCTTTCCGCATTACCATGTCTTGTTCAACACTGTCTTTGTGTGGTGGTGGCCATCTTGGCCTGTTGGCCCCCAGCAAATGTTCCTTCCCCATTAACATTCCTTACTCCTCACTGTGTCTCTGTGGTGGCTGCCATGTTGGCTCCCAGCAGATGCTCCTTCCCCATTACCATGCCTTGTCCCACACTGGCTCTGTGAGGTGGTGGCCATCTTGGCCCCCAGCAAATGTTCCTTCCCCGTTTAACATGCCTTGTTCCATACTGTGTCTCTGTGGTGGTGGCCATCTTGGCCTGTTGGCTTCCAGCAGATCTTTTCCCATTACCATGTCTTGTTCAACACTGTCTTTGTGTGGTGGTGGCCATCTTGGCTTGTTGGCTCCTAGCAGATGTTCCTTCCCCATTACCATGCCTTGTCCCACACTGGCTCTGTGAGGTGGTGGCCATCTTGGCCCCTTGCAGATGTTCCTTCCCCGTTTAACATGCCTTGTTCCATGCTGTGTCTCCGTGGTGGTGGCCATCTTGGCCTGTTGGCTTCCAGCAGATCTTTCCCCATTACCATGCCTTGTTCAACACTGGCTCTATGTGGTGGTGGCCATCTTGGCCCCTAGCAAATGTTCCTTCCCCATTAACATGCCTTACTCTTGACTGTGTCTGTGTGGTGGTGGCCATCTTGGCCTGTTGGCTCCCAGCAGATGCTCCTTCCCCATTACCATGCCTTGTTCTACACACTCTGTGTGGTGGCCATCTTGGCCTGTTGGCTCCCAAGAGAGGATCTTTCCCCATTACCATGCCTTGTCCCACACTGGCTCTGTGTGGTGGTGGCCATCTTGGCCCCTAGCAGATGTTCCTTCCCCATTACCATGCCTTGTTCCACACTGCCTGCCCATTGGCTCTTCCTCCCGTCCCGTAGCTGAAAGTCCATACCTTGGTACGCACCTGTGCTGGGGAGGAAGAACCTGCAGGAGCCTGAGCATTGCACCCACCATGGCAGGTTGTAACGCTTTGCAGGCTCCAATGCAAAAAAATCAAAGCCTGCATTTAAAAATGTATTAATTTTTGTCCAAAAAGGTGGATTCTGCCTTTTAAAGGGCCAGGCGCGGCGGGGTTAAAAAAGGGAATACGGTGCCGGGATAAAGAATTGTGTTTATACTATCAAAGCAGATGAATCGAAATGTTATTTTTTTATTTTCACCTAAAATTAAAACACAGATGTGAACGACAGTTTTCTAAGGAAGGGTGTACGTCATCTTTTCCCCCGTGCTGGTCCAGGTCTCAGATCTTATCGCAAGTTACAATCTGCCACACCTGGGATTTCCTGCTGGCATTATTATTCTGACTCCGATTGATAGCGATTTATCCCTTGCTGAGACCTCTATGCCCGGCCTGTATAAGCAGATACAATCACTGAGGACAAATCCTTATCAGATAGCTGAACTCACCAATACCTTTTCCATCCACAAAGGTGCTTTATTCTGTACATCAGGTTACAGCAGAAAAACAGGATACAGCAGATGAATGGATTGCAGTATTTAAGCGGTCAAAAGATGATACTGTCTGTAGCGTGCGATGCAGATTACATGCGGCCTGTTGTTAGCTGCAGCCATGACACAGGATATGCTACTGAGCAAGAAGGGCGGAGCACACACACACACACACACACACACAGAAGGTGAATGGAATGCAGTATTTAAGCGGTCAAAAGATGATACTGTCTGTAGCGTGCGATGCAGATTACATGCGGCCTGTTGTTAGCTGCAGCCATGACACAGGATATGCTACTGAGCAAGAAGGGGCGGAGCATACACACAGAAGGAAATGTGTCATTGATATCGGGAAAGGAACATAGAAAAGCATGTGCAATACCAACAAAGGCCACTAGGTGGCAGCATATGAACCAACTATAGAATAGCCATGAGAAAATGGTCTAAGGAAATAACTAGGGATGTATCGGTCTTGGGGCCGATACAAGGCATTTTCATGAGTACTTGTGAAAATGCCCCGTTTCTTAAGGCCGATACCGGCCCTTTAAATATTCAAACAGCAGCACC
>NW_017308855.1:104788-108678 GCF_000935625.1 Nanorana parkeri | reverse complement strand
CCTGCAGATAGCTGTCCATGGCTGTGCCTGTCTCGTTCTTTATCACCTCCTCCTCCTTCCCGCCACAGCCATGGACAGCCCCAGGGGCAGAACTACCGCCCCAGGGCTGGAAGCTGGGGGTTCCCGCCGCACACTGACAGGGGAGGACTGGGCCGGGAGATGGATGAAAGTCGCGGGGGCCCAGCAGCGCAGATAGTTGGCTGGACTGGACGTGGCAGCATCGACAGTCTGGACATGGGGGAGGCCGGGTCCTGGCATCGTCGGTCAGGTGGAGTGCCCGCAGAGCCACTGCAGATGTCCACGTCGCCCGGGTGAGATCGACACGCAGCCTGGGGAGAGGAATTCTGCTTCGGGGACATGCATTCGCACAACACATGTCCCCAAAGCAGAATACATGTCCCCAAAGCAGAATACTATTCTGCCTTAGGGATATGTGTTCTGCTGTGGTGACATGTATTCAGTTCTGGTGACATCCGTACTTAGCCCTGGTGAGAAACTGCCTTAAAAGGAGAACTATGGGGGGATCAGGGCTTTTCCCCATAGTTCTCCTTAGGGTAACGGGAGGGCACAAACTAGACTCCTCCCAGGCTCAGTATATAGGGAGCTAGAGCTCCCTATATACTGAGACGCCGCTGCCGGAGCGGATCCCGACAATTGTGCCGGCATCCGCCCAGCTGCGTGAGTGACAGCTGGCTCTACCTATCTAGAGGCAGAGCCAGCTGTACCCGCCCCATCCCCCGTCCGTTCCGCCAGTCAGCGCTGGTGGATCGGAGCGGGGAGAATCCAGCCCCTCCCCTGTCACGGCAGAGAGCCGGTATGTGTTCGCTCACCTCCCGATCTACTGAGCCGATCCCCCCCCCTCATAGTTCTCCTTTAAAATCATCAGTCTGTGTTGTTTTAGAAAAAAATGTCACCTGTCCCTTTAAGATAAAGTATCGGTAATTGGTATCGGCGAGTACATGAGGTACTTGGTCTTGGTAGTGGTATCGGGACATCCCTAGAAATAACTATATAAATTCTTCTCTATATAAAACTTCTATGCCCCGTCGGGGCGGGGCAATTATTTTTAAAAGCGGAGACCGGAAGATCTCCGGGGCGGAGTCTAATTTACAATGGCCGAGCTGCACATTTGATTCACGCCGCAAGCTCCGGCGCCTCGGTACAGATAGTAATAGCCCCGTTCCCCCCAGTCCGTCCCCCAGCTATTCTTGATTGCCCAGAAAGGGACCCCGTTACGGTTTCCGTAGCCCACTAGAAGCACGGCGTGGTCAATGAACCAGGGACTGCACAACAGCATGAACGGGTGAGAAACCCCTTTGCGGTAAAACTGCATAGCGAACGCATTCAGCGCGACGGATATCGGTCCGTTCTGCGCCAGCCAGGCCGCCATCTGCGCCTCGTCCTTCGGAATCTCCGCGGAGCTGTTGATGTAAGCCGAGACTTTGCCGGCGGAGAAGCTGCAGCGCTGCTTCTGTCCCCGGTAAGCGTAATCTTGTTCCGTCTCCACCCCGCCCAGCTTCTCGATGGCTTCGTAGGCGCTCGACGGAAGGCCTCCCCCGCACGCTTGATCCACGCCGTCGCAATCCACCAGCTCTTGCTCGGACAAAGAAACGAGCGCGCCTTTCTTCAGGAACCACTGCCCTTCGATGTTCCCGATGGCGGAGAAAGCCCAGCAGGAGCCGCACATGCCCTGGTTCTTGACCTCGGTTACGGCGCCGCGATCTCTCCAGTCCCACTGAGCGGGGGGAGGGTCTTTCGGAACCGCAGCCCTGCCCGCCATCCGATGTTCCTTACCGGAGAGCAAGGGGTTCAGGTAGAGAGTCCGGAATTCTTCCTCCGTGAGGTCGCTGAATTTAGTGACGCCGTATTCCGCCGTCCCCTGGTCTCTGTCCTGTATGTCTTTGGCCTTCTTGAGGTTTTCGGCGAAGATGCTCAGACGCCTCGAAGCCTCTCCATCGCTTTGATACGTTTTATTGTAAGTCGTCACAAACTTCTTAAACAACGACATTGTCTCGAGCAGCTCGTCCTCCGTTTCGGACGACAGCGCACTCCGATTTGAAGATGGCGACTCTGCCGCGTCTTTTATCCAATCCAAAGATACTTCTCGTGAGCATAACTGATGCAAGACTTTCATCTCATTGAGCCATTGGACCAGCAACACTGAAAAGCTGCACTTCACTCCCTTCACTGGAGCTGCAGCATGAAGCCGACAATCACCAGGGGTCTCTTCTCCGTCCTTCTTACACATTGTCCTTCCCAGTAAGATATTAAAGTCATACTTGACCCCCGAGACCAGCTGCTTCCTGACATCGGTGACCCGCAGCTGTATGTAAGCAACATCCTGGTCACTCAGACGATTATATTCCCGCACCGCGATCTCCGCCAAGGTCTGGATCTCCGGCGCTTCTGAGGACACCTCCTGCCAGTGCCCCGGGGGGAAACAGCTCACCAGCCCCAGAGCCGCGATGAGGACAATGCAACGGCCAGAGATATCCATTTGTATTCGTTACGAAATCTCTCACCGTCCGTCTACTTTAGAGCTGAAGGTAAACAAGTGTCATGTGATTCTGAGGCGCGATAGGACATGGGTCATGTGTCATGTGATCTTCCTTCTGAGGCGCGATAGGACATGGGTGATGTGTCATGTGATCTTCCTTCTGATGATCGATAGGACATGAGTGATGTGTCATGTGATCTTCCTTCTGAGGCTCGATGGGACGTGAGTGATGTGTCATGTGATCTTCCTTCTGAAGCGCGATAGGACATGGGTGATGTGTCAGTGATCTTCCTTCTGAGACGCGACGGGACATGGGCGATATGTGTCATGTGATCTTCCTTCTCAGGCTCGATAGGACTTGTGTGATGTGTCATGTGATCTTCCTTCTGAGGCGCGATAGGACATGGGGTAATAGCACAAACACGGAAGCCTTCTAGTCATGCGGGAAGGCTGCCATTTTTATTAGTGGCAGAGTTCCAGAATCTTTTTTTTTCTTTATCTTCACGACCGGAGAAAATGCTGCCTTTTTTTGCAATGAGGAGATTCCGTTGCTAATAACTTTTGTTTTGTTTATTAACACAAAATTAATGGTGTTAAAAGTTGCCAGCATGTGCATTGCAGTGACATGCCGTACCTCTTGCTGGGGTAAGGCATTCCCCAAACCCCGCCCCCTGCTGGCCGAAGCCTCGCCCCCTGTCGGTGTCGTATCATCCTAATGTTATTTTTTATGTCGGGCTGGGACGGATCTCTGGAGTCAGGCAGCCAATGTATCAAAAAAACCACTACCGTCTATGTCATGTCTCTTCTTCTGGAATCTTGGTGAGCTTTGTGTATTTCTTCTGGGGTGCAGGGTGACTGGTCTTGTCTCCGCCCCCTCCTGCAATAAAGACCGGTCACTGCCGCTCCCTCTCCTTGTGCAGGGTGACTGGTCTTGTCTCCGCCCTATCCTTGTGCAGGGTGACTGGTCTTGTCTCCGCCCCTCCTGTAATAAAGACTTGTCACTGCCGCTCCCTCTCCTTGTGCAGGGTGACTGGTCTTGTCTCCGCCCCCTCCTGCAATAAAGACCGGCCACTGCTGCTCTCTCTCCTTGTGTAAGGGTGACCGGTCTTCTCTCCGCCTCCTTCTGTAATAAAGACTGGTCACTGCTGCTCTCTCTTTGTGCAGGGTGACCGGTCTTGTCTCCGCCCCTTCTGTAATAAAGACCGGTCACTGCTGCTCTCTCCTTGTGCAGGGTGACCGGTCTTTTCTCCGCCCCCTCCTGCAATAAAGACCGGCCACTGCTGCCCTCTCTCTCCTTGTGCAGGGTGACTGGTCTTGTCTCCGCCCCCTCCTGCAATAAAGACCGGTCACTGCTGCTCTCTCTCTCCTTGTGCAGGGTGACTGGTCTTGTCTC
>NW_017308855.1:102383-104188 GCF_000935625.1 Nanorana parkeri | reverse complement strand
GTGCAGGGTGACTGGTCTTGTCTCCGCCCCCTCCTGCAATAAAGACCGGTCACTGCCGCTCCCTCTCCTTGTGCAGGGTGACTGGTCTTGTCTCCGCCCTATCCTTGTGCAGGGTGACTGGTCTTGTCTCCGCCCCTCCTGTAATAAAGACTTGTCACTGCCGCTCCCTCTCCTTGTGCAGGGTGACTGGTCTTGTCTCCGCCCCCTCCTGCAATAAAGACCGGCCACTGCTGCTCTCTCTCCTTGTGTAAGGGTGACCGGTCTTCTCTCCGCCTCCTTCTGTAATAAAGACTGGTCACTGCTGCTCTCTCTTTGTGCAGGGTGACCGGTCTTGTCTCCGCCCCTTCTGTAATAAAGACCGGTCACTGCTGCTCTCTCTCTCCTTGTGCAGGGTGACTGGTCTTGTCTCCGCCCCCTCCTGCAATAAAGACCGGTCACTGCTGCTCTCTCTCTCCTTGTGCAGGGTGACTGGTCTTGTCTCCGCCCCCTCCTGCAATAAAGACCGGTCACTGCTGCTCTCTCTCTCCTTGTGCAGGGTGACTGGTCTTGTCTCCGCCCCCTCCTGCAATAAAGACCGGCCACTGCTGCTCTCTCTCCCTGTGCAGGGTGACTGGTCTTGTATCCGCCCCTCCTTGTGCAGGGTGACTGGTCCTGTCTCCACCCCCTCCTGTAGTAGGTGGGGCCTGCTGGGCTCCACCCACACACCCACAGCTCTGCTCTCAGCACAGGCTATGTACAGCACAGGGATGGTGTCACTGCTACTTTAACAAGGTAATATCTGGATTTGTAAACACATTTGGTCCACAAAAAGTGTATTTATATCCTGTGTGGGTATCGAGTAATAGATTTCAATGAAAGTTTTTGTGCTCGCAACATTAAAACATTTTTTTTTTTTATTGATGTATTATTTGTGTCTCTTATATCTGCTGGAATTCAGCTTTAAATGTAATCTAATCGCTCCACATCTCCGTCTCGTTCTGAATTCACAGGCGACAGCCAATCCGAAACGAGATAATTTATATTCAAGGTTGTCACCGGGGAAATTGAGACATGAATAAAGAAATAAAGTACATTGAGCATGAGATTTTATTCTCCCATTGACAGTTCACAGCCGCTCATATCTACCACCCCCCCCCACCCCATCCCTGTGCTGAGTTCCCGGGTCTGTACTCCCGCTGTGCCCATTATACACCCGCTGTGCCCATTATGAGGGGCCCCCACCATCCCTGTGCTGAGTTCCCGGGTCTGTACACCTGCTGTGCCCATTATGAGGAGCCCCCACCATCCCTGTGCTGAGTTCCCGGGTCTGTACACCCGCTGTGCCCATTATGAGGAGCTCCCACCATCCCTGTGCTGAGTTCCCGGGTCTGTACACCCGCTGTGCCCATTATGGAGAATGTAAGGGGCGGAGCCGGGAACAAGCTGGGATCCCGGCATTAGAAACGTCGTTTTTGGTGATCTGCCCTCTAAGGGTTAAAGGAACACAGACAGCTGATTGTAATCAACTCGGCTCCTCCCCTCCAGGAGTCAGTCTAGGGAGGACTGCTGGCAGCAGGAGAGGAAAAGGGCAGAATCTGCTACAAAGTATCTTACAATCCTTGCATTGCACTCTCATCGGTTACATTGTGCCCAGCTCTCTCTCTCTCTCTGAGGACTACAGAACACATCACCCCCATGTTAAGACGATAAAGAAAGAGCGGGGGGTATTCTGTAGCCCTGTCCTAAGGTGACAATGCTGCTCTTACACCTGTTGATCCAGCGAGCTGATCATTTCCTGTGCTGCACTCTTATCATTTACTTTGTGT
>NW_017308855.1:99296-102338 GCF_000935625.1 Nanorana parkeri | reverse complement strand
GGAGAGGGAGGTATTCTGTAGCCCTGTCCTAAGGTGACAACGCTTCTTCTTACACCTGTGTTGATGCAACAAATCCGGGGAGCCGCTGTCTTTCTGCAATCCATTACATTGTTCCCGAGATTAAGATTATGTAGCCCTGTTTTAGGGTGACAACACTGCGCTTCCATTGACGCAGCGAGGTGAGCATTGTCACCCTGGGACAGGAAGTGTGTTTCTGGCGGGATCACCAGGTGACAATAAAGGGGATGAAGGTTGTTTAAAAGAAAACGAATGCAACCGCCATGTTTAGGGATCGGTCGGTTTCAATATGTTACATTTTTGTTACAAGGAGGCGTTTCCTGAGCCGCCCGATCGTATGATCGCTGTGATTGGCTGTCGCAGTGATCGCGCGATCATTAGGTGACCGGGGAGTTGTCAAGGGCCACGCAGCCACAGTTGAGCGCGCTCCCAGCGCGGAAGAGGTGCGCGTAGGGAATATGTGTCAGGGTGGACGAATGCCACCAGCCTGTGTGCTGCCACATGTCATGCGGGCGGGAAGGGGTTAATAAGGGTGAAGTCTGCGAACCAATCAGAAGTTTTCTAGTAATAACGGAAGATCCTGATTGGCCGCACTGGGTATCTTCGCTCCGCCCTGCGTGGTTTTCGGTCGGTTCTGTTCCGTTGCTCAATGCTCAGTAGGCGCCTCCTCCCTCCCCCGAAACCATAAACTCGCACGCTTCGGTAATCTGAGCGCCCCCCGTTGCCCACACGTCCGACCGCCCGCCGCTGGGGCGCAGATGTCTGGGCGCGGCGTTTCGCCTGGTCGTGTTTGTTGCAGCCCCCTCGCCTCCATTATAAGGGGGTGGGGAGGTGTGGGGGGCTGCAATGCATGTTGTGTCTGAGATGGGAATCACCTGGGTACCTGTTGCCACGGAAACCAAATGTAAATCGCGGGCTCGGTTGCTGCCTGCGGTCACTGTGACGGACCCCCGTACTCAGGATGAGTATGTCCGCCGCTGTCTTCTTCCTTGCTGAGGAGATATTGGAACCCGCTGATCTGTAGCTCCCAGTTTCCCCAGTCACTGGTCGGGACTCAGTGTAGGGTAAACAAACTCTGATTTATTGAACAACTGCACAAACTTTTATACAGCAAGTGATGAAATCAGAATATAATCCCATCACATCCACCTCCCCTCCCAGACCATCGGTCTGCTCAACACCACAGGTGTCCACCTGCTAACGAACTCCAGACAGCCATAGCAAGAGCCTGGCCAGAATGTCATTGTTCTGAGCTCCCTCAGAGAACAATGGGAGATAACGAGGGATGGTGCTGATAGTCTTTCCATAACCAGGTCACACAGCATAACGCACTCAAACATAACCCAACACCAATACACATTTAACTTAACCAATACACATAAACTGATCACCATGTCGTCACAGTCACGTTGTAGGGAATGGAGGAAGCGCAGGCGTTGCCGTGGTGCGCTCTGCTGTGTAATGTTGTCAGGTGAAGAGGAAGAGGAGCGGCTGATGGACGGGGTCACATGACCCCATGTGAACGGCCACCATCCTTAAAGGGTGACTCCAGCTCAAAACGTATATATATAGATTTACATTCTAGAAGATGTGCAATGCGATGTACCCGACCTGGCTGTACTCCACAGGTGCATAGTGCCGTGCCAACATACTCCTGCAATCTCTGTGCCACTGCCCCGCCCCCTTTGGGACAATCATGCATACTCTGTGCCACTGCTCCGCCCTCTTCATCACAATCCTGAATACTCTGTGCCACCACCTCTCCCTTTTGGTACAATTGTGCAATCTCTCTGCCACTGCCCCGCCCTCTTCCTCACAATCCTGCAATCTCCGTGCCACTGCCCCGCCCTCTTCCTCACAATCCTGCAATCTCCGTGCCACTGCCCCGCCCTCTTCATCACAATCCTGCAATCTCCGTGCCACTGCCCCGCCCTTTTCATCCAAATCCGCAATCTCCCTGCCACTGCCCCGCCCTCTTCCTCACAATCCTGCAACCTCCGTGCCACTGCCCCGCCCTCTTCCGCACAATCCTGCAATCTCCGTGCCACTTCCCCGCCCTCTTCATCACAATCCTGAAATCTCCGTGCCACTTCCCCGCCCTCTTCATCGCAATGCTGCAATCTCCGTGCCACTGCCCCGCCCTCTTCATCACAATCCTGCAATCTCCGTGCCACTGCCCCGCCCTCTTCCTCACAATCCTGCAATCTCCGTGCCACTGCCTTGCCCTCTTCATCACAATCCTGCAATCTCCTTGCCACTGCCCCGCCCTCTTCATCACAATCCTGCAATTTCCATCCCTTGCCCCGCCCTCTTCCTCACAATCCTGCAACCTCCGTGCCACTGCCCCGCCCTCTTCCTCACAATCCTATCATTTCTGGGCCACTGCCCCGCCCTCTTCCTCACAATCCTGCAATCTCCGTGCCACTGCCCCGCCCTCTTCCTCACAATCCTGCAATCTCCGTGCCACTGCCCGCCCTCTTCCCCTCAATCCTGCAATCTCTGTGCCACTGCCCCGCCCTCTTCCTCACAATCCTGCAACCTCCGTGCCACTGCCCCGCCCTCTTCCTCACAATCCTGCAATCTCCGTGCCACTGCCTTCCCTCTCGCTGCTCTCAGGACTATTAGTCCAAAAAGTCCGTTCTGCAAACCCACCTAAGCTCCTCCCCAGCTGTGCAGAGAAGCCACTCCCAACGCAAGCCTGCTGTAGACTTTCAGCTAATTCTAAAGACCCATTTTGCTCACCCGGCTGAGCTGTGAAATTGTTTTTTTTCCCCCTCATTGATGCATACCAGGAATAACGCGCTCGTCTCCCGAGCCACGCAGAAACAACCAACAACAACAAAAAAAACGCGTTTCGGTCCCAAAACTTTTATTCCTTTAGGTTTTGCACACAGAAATGGCTGAAACACGTAAGCTACGGAGCGAGACACTTTTTTGGGGGGGCGACAAGTGTATCCACAAGCGAACGACTCCATGCCTTGACGGCGGCACGTGTCGCGGTTCACCCCCCCCCCCCCCCCCCCT
>NW_017308855.1:97806-98882 GCF_000935625.1 Nanorana parkeri | reverse complement strand
CCGGGCAAAATAAAAGAAACGCTTCTGGGGCTAAAATCCGGCTCCCCCCCCCAAAAAAAAGGGGAGGTGCTTTAATCTTCAATTTGTGCTTTTTTTTTAATCATAAGCGACGCCCGATTTACGGAAACCACCGCGGACGCCTCCTTTTGGAATGTGTCAGCCAAGAATTAAAAATGGCGTCTGGTCCCTTTTTTGTTTTTTTGCTTGGTCACGATGGCGGCGACGAGGCGATGAAGTTTTCGTTAAGCGGTACGGTTCGCTTGGGCGCTACCCAGCGAATCGAATTGTTAACGGAGCTCTAAGCACCGGGAAAGGGCTTCGGATACGGCAGCGGGACTTACGGTTTTAGGTCCCGGGGGGGACGTCAAGTTTGTTCCCCCCACCTCTCAGCGTATGTAAAAAGGTAAGATTTTGGGTCAAGGCAACTTTTTGGCCATCTGGCAATTTTTTTTCTTTCCACGGCTTCTTGTCGTACGGGAAAACTTTTTGAAACGCTGTAGGTTGTCTCCATTTTCGGTCAAGCCAAGTTTTTGGCCATTTAGCAATTTTTTATTTACTTTTTCTTATCTCACGGGAAAACTTTTTGAAACGCTGTAGGTTGACCCCATTTTCCGTAAAGGCAACTGTTTGGCCATCTGGCAAGTTTTTTTATTTGCGGCTTCTTGTCTCACTGGAAAACGTTTCGAATCGCTGTAGGTTGTCTCCGTTTTGGGTCAAGGCAACTTTTTTGGCCATCTGGCAATTTTTTTTTCTTTCCACGGCTTCTGGTCTTACGGGAAAACTTTTTGAAACCCTGTAGGTTGCCCCCATTTTCGGTCAAGCCAAGTTTTTGGCCATTTGCCAATTTTTTTTACTTTTTGTCTCACGGGAAAACTTTTTGAAACTCTGTAGGTTGTCTCCATTTTGGGTCAAGGCAACTTTTTGGCCATCTGGCAATTTCTTTTTTCCACGCCTTCTTGTCTCACAGGAAAACTTTTTGAAACGCTGTAGGTTGCCCCCATTTTGGGGGCAACCTACAGCGTTTCAAAAAGTTTTCGGCTATCTGATAATTTTCTTTCCACGGCTTCTTGTCTTAC
>NW_017308855.1:95788-97568 GCF_000935625.1 Nanorana parkeri | reverse complement strand
AAAAAAAAGGGGAGGTGCTTTAATCTTCAATTTGTGCTTTTTTTTTAATCATAAGCGACGCCCGATTTACGGAAACCACCGCGGACGCCTCCTTTTGGAATGTGTCAGCCAAGAATTAAAAATGGCGTCTGGTCCCTTTTTTGTTTTTTTGCTTGGTCACGATGGCGGCGACGAGGCGATGAAGTTTTCGTTAAGCGGTACGGTTCGCTTGGGCGCTACCCAGCGAATCGAATTGTTAACGGAGCTCTAAGCACCGGGAAAGGGCTTCGGATACGGCAGCGGGACTTACGGTTTTAGGTCCCGGGGGGGACGTCAAGTTTGTTCCCCCCACCTCTCAGCGTATGTAAAAAGGTAAGATTTTGGGTCAAGGCAACTTTTTGGCCATCTGGCAATTTTTTTTCTTTCCACGGCTTCTTGTCGTACGGGAAAACTTTTTGAAACGCTGTAGGTTGTCTCCATTTTCGGTCAAGCCAAGTTTTTGGCCATTTAGCAATTTTTTATTTACTTTTTCTTATCTCACGGGAAAACTTTTTGAAACGCTGTAGGTTGACCCCATTTTCCGTAAAGGCAACTGTTTGGCCATCTGGCAAGTTTTTTTATTTGCGGCTTCTTGTCTCACTGGAAAACGTTTCGAATCGCTGTAGGTTGTCTCCGTTTTGGGTCAAGGCAACTTTTTTGGCCATCTGGCAATTTTTTTTTCTTTCCACGGCTTCTGGTCTTACGGGAAAACTTTTTGAAACCCTGTAGGTTGCCCCCATTTTCGGTCAAGCCAAGTTTTTGGCCATTTGCCAATTTTTTTTACTTTTTGTCTCACGGGAAAACTTTTTGAAACTCTGTAGGTTGTCTCCATTTTGGGTCAAGGCAACTTTTTGGCCATCTGGCAATTTCTTTTTTCCACGCCTTCTTGTCTCACAGGAAAACTTTTTGAAACGCTGTAGGTTGCCCCCATTTTGGGGGCAACCTACAGCGTTTCAAAAAGTTTTCGGCTATCTGATAATTTTCTTTCCACGGCTTCTTGTCTTACGGGAAAACTTTTTTAAACGCTGTAGGTTGTCTCTGTTTTGGGTCAAGGGAACTTTTTTGGCCATCTGGCAATCTTTTATCTACCTTTCCTTATCTCACGGGAGATTTTTTTTGAAACGCTGTAGGTTGTCTCCGTTTTGGGGTCAAGGCAACTTTTTGGCCACCTGGCAATTTTTTTATTTTTTTTTCCACGGCTTCTTTTTGAAACGCTGTAGTTTGTCTCCATTTTTGGATCAAGGCAACTTTTTGGCCATCCAGCAATTTTTATTCTTTTTACGGTCTCCCGTAAACTTTTTGAAACGCTGCAGTTCGTCTCCTTTTTTTTTTAAATCGATCTAAAAATCTGAAGACTGAGGTATTCTTTTTTTGTGTGGATTCGGTAGTAGTAGCAGTTGATGGGCGAATATTTCCTCATGCTGACAAAAAGTTGGAACTGTCCCTTTTTTTTCGGACGGCTCAACGCACACCTTACGATATCGATACGACGCACACACACGGGCACACACGACACAAAAAGATAACGACGAGAGCTACGGCAAAGGCTCGGTCCACAAAGCCCCGGCGTAGGCTGGCACCAATTGTGCGATTGTTGAGGCTTAGTACTTTTTTGTTTCCTTTTTTGATTTTGTATTGGTAGAAGTAGGTCAACTTTTTGTCACTTTTGAACGGAGCATAGCGTCGGTTACAAAGCTCCGCAGTCCATGTAAACATCACACACAGATAGGCTTTAAGGATACAAAATTGCAACCCGTCCCAC
>NW_017308855.1:90482-95230 GCF_000935625.1 Nanorana parkeri | reverse complement strand
ACGGGAAAACTTTTTTAAACGCTGTAGGTTGTCTCTGTTTTGGGTCAAGGGAACTTTTTTGGCCATCTGGCAATCTTTTATCTACCTTTCCTTATCTCACGGGAGATTTTTTTTGAAACGCTGTAGGTTGTCTCCGTTTTGGGGTCAAGGCAACTTTTTGGCCACCTGGCAATTTTTTTATTTTTTTTTCCACGGCTTCTTTTTGAAACGCTGTAGTTTGTCTCCATTTTTGGATCAAGGCAACTTTTTGGCCATCCAGCAATTTTTATTCTTTTTACGGTCTCCCGTAAACTTTTTGAAACGCTGCAGTTCGTCTCCTTTTTTTTTTAAATCGATCTAAAAATCTGAAGACTGAGGTATTCTTTTTTTGTGTGGATTCGGTAGTAGTAGCAGTTGATGGGCGAATATTTCCTCATGCTGACAAAAAGTTGGAACTGTCCCTTTTTTTTCGGACGGCTCAACGCACACCTTACGATATCGATACGACGCACACACACGGGCACACACGACACAAAAAGATAACGACGAGAGCTACGGCAAAGGCTCGGTCCACAAAGCCCCGGCGTAGGCTGGCACCAATTGTGCGATTGTTGAGGCTTAGTACTTTTTTGTTTCCTTTTTTGATTTTGTATTGGTAGAAGTAGGTCAACTTTTTGTCACTTTTGAACGGAGCATAGCGTCGGTTACAAAGCTCCGCAGTCCATGTAAACATCACACACAGATAGGCTTTAAGGATACAAAATTGCAACCCGTCCCACCCACTGCCCCCCCCCCTTGCCCCGTTTTTTTCCTCGCAAGGTGATATTTTTTGTTTTCCCGAAGGCCACCAGTGAAGGTTGGGATCGTGGTTTTGATGAGATCCCATAGTCAGGCCCAGCGGTAATCAAAGGTGTCCTTCTCCATGTAGTCTGTCCACGTTGAAGAGGGCATGCTGCGGTATGGGTCCAGGAGGATCCTGAAGCATCGGATGATGAGAAGGCCCAAGAAGATGAAGAGCAGGAAGACCAGGACGAAGGCGGCCTTTTGCTCTAAGGTCAGGGAGCTGACTGGAAGAGCGGAGCCCGAAGTCGACATGGTCGTGCTCAAGAGTTCCCCGTTCATTGTTAGAAGCATTTTGGCACCGAATGTCTTCTGTCTCTCAACCTGGGAGAAGAAACAACATGGAAAAAAACAGGTCTTTAGTTTGTGGCAATGGGGTCAGGATCCCTAATGTACAAAAATATCTTCCTGATTGATCGGACTCATTTTGGGGAGGAGGCCAGGGCTCTAGAGGTGGTGCTTACTGAAGGTTGGTGGACCTCATGAGGGTTCCGGGCTGCTCAACTCCCAGAGGTCCAGTGCCAAGTCTTGGTGCCCCAGATTGGTGGCTTCTGAAAGTGTGCTATGAGGATGTGGGGCTCACTGAAGGTTGGTGGACCTCATGAGGGTTCTGGGCTGCTCAACTCCCAGAGGTCCAGTGCCAAGTCTTGGTGCCCCAAATTGGTGGCTTCTGAATGTGCGCTACAAGTATGTGGGGCTCACTGAAGGGTGGTGGACCTCATGAGGATTCTGGGCTGCTTATCTCCTAGAGGTCCTGGGCCAAGTCTTGGTGCCCCAGATTGGTGGCTTCTGGAAGTGCGCTACAAGTATGTGGGGCTCACTGAAGGGTGGTGGACCTCATTAGCGTTCTGGGCTGCTCAACTCCTAGAGGTCCTGGGTAAAATATTGGAACACTACATTGGTGGCTTCTGGGTGTATGTTATGAGGATGTGGGGCTCACTGGGAGGTGGTAGACCTCATGTGGGTCCTAGTCTGCTCTTCTCCTAGAGGCCCTGACCAGGTCTTGGTACCCTAGATTGGTGGCTTCTGAATGGGCGTTATGAGGATGTAAGGCTCACTTGGGTGGTTGACTTCATGAAGGTTTTGGGCTGCTCAGCTCCTACAGGCCCTATAAAAATGCTGGTACCCCAGATTGGTGGCTTTGGATGTGCGCTATAAGGATGTGGGGCTCACTGAAGGGTGGTGGACCTCATGAGGGTCCTGGCTTGCTCAACACCTACAGGTCCTAGGCAAAGTGTTGGTACTCCAGGAGAGCCCTGCTGAATCTGCCTGCGGGATGCCATATAACAATACGTTAAAGGTCAGCCGCAAGTTCGCGACGTTCTCCGCGTGGCATTGCGGTTTATTAACTGATTCTACGTGTCACCGCAGCTGCCATTTTAATTCCTTGTGCTCCTTCTCTAAAGAGCAATATTTGTGTAAGACAGACGGCGAGGAGCTGAGTGGCCGCCGGTGACGTTCCCGCGGTAAATCCCAGTAATATAAACATAACCGGAGACGCGTGGCGTGATGAAATACAGCGACATCTGATCAGCCACCTGCACCCTCCCTGAGGAGTCCCGGTGACAGCTGGCAGTACATAATACCAATATCCTGTCAGGATGGGCACCGGAGGGTCTGCCGACTTCTGCCAAGGAGCAGACCAGTAACTTCCACACACATTACAATCTGATTGTACAATCAGTGTTAGGGGTGAGGGTTAGGATAGTGCTAGGATTGGGGGGTGGAGGTTTAGGTACGTTTTAGATCGGGGGTTAGGGATTAGGTAAGTGTTAGGATAAGGGATTGGGGGTTAGGTAAGTGTTAGGATCAGAGGTTGGGGGTTAGGTTGGGGATTAAGTGTTAGGATCGGGGGTTGGGTAAGTCTTAGGATCCAGGGTTGGGGGTTAGGTAAGTCTTAGGATCGGGGGTTAGGTTGGGGATTAGGTGTTAGGATCGGGGTTTGGGGATTAGTTAAGTGTTAGGATCCGGGGTTAGGGGTTGGGTAAGTCTTAGGATCAGAGGTTGGGGTTAGGTAAGTCTTAGGATCGGGGGTTGGGTAAGTCTTAGGATCGGGGGTTGGGGGTTAGGTAACGTAGAAAGGCATCATGGCACACTCACAAACCAGCATGTAAAACAACTTGTCTCACCACTAAGGACAATGACAGAGGTTAGGTAAGTCTTAGCATAAGAGGTTGGGGGTTAGGTAAGTCTTAGGGTTGGAGGTTAGGTAAGTCTTAGCATCGGGGGTTAGGGGTTAGGTAAGTCTTAGGATCCGGGGTTGGGGGTTAGGTAAGTCTTAGGATCGGGGGTTGGGGGTTAGGTAAGTCTTAGGATCAGGGGTTGGGGGGTAGGTAAGTCTTAGGATCAGAGGTTGGGGGTTAGGTAAGTCTTAGGATCGGGGGTTGGGTGTTAGGTAAGTCTTAGGATCGGGGGTTAGGGGTTGGGTAAGTCTTAGGATCGGGGGTTGGGTGTTAGGTAAGTCTTAGGATCGGGGGTTGGGGTTAGGTAAGCCTTAGGATCGGGGGTTGGGTAAGTCTTAGGATTAGAGGTTGGGGGTTAGGTAAGTCTTAGGATCGGGGGTTGGGGGTTAGGTAAGTCTTAGGATCGGGGGTTAGGTACGTCTTAGGATCGGGGGTTAGGTACGTCTTAGGATCGGGGGTTAGGTACGTCTTAGGATCGGGGGTTAGGTACGTCTTAGGATCGGGGGTCAGGTACGTCTTAGGATCGGGGGTTAGGTACGTCTTAGGATCGGGGGTTGGGGGTTTGGTTGGACTTGGACTCTCTCTCCAGGTCGACGCTCAAAGGGCTCAATACACATCGGCAGGTCTGATATGGAGCTCCTAGCCGCTCGGCCGGGTTGTCGATCCTCCTTGTCATACAGCGACACGGCTGACCCTGCCATTTAATGTACGGTCAGCTGATGTCAATCAACCTGCCAATACCCCGATCGGCCATTGTGTGTGCCATGGAAGAGTCGGGACGCGCCGGATAATCACATTTCTTACCTTTTTAGAAATTTGCAATTTTTTTTTAAGGTGGACCTGTCCCCGGAGAAATCTGTGGAACCGGCTGGTTGGATGGAATCTGGCATCCCCGGCAAGTTCCCTAAGCTGACTACACCGGGAGTATCCTGTTATGTTCATACATTTGGTGATGGCTTAGGGTTAGATGTAACATGGAATGGCGTTTCTACGGGTCACTTGTATACCGCTGGTGGCTACAAGCTGGACGCTACAAGTGCCAGCATATTATGGGTGCAGCACGCTGGGACTTGTGGTCCACCACCAACTAGAAGGGCACCTGGTCAGTCTTTCTTATGAAAGGTTGTTGTGCAAACGGGCATTGGAGGGGGGAGGGGTACCTGGGTGCTGGCATATCGGAGGAAAAGAATTGCCAGCTGATCACGCAGTAGGGTACCACTCACCCCTGGCTCTCCTCCACTTTGGACCAGTAGTAGGGCTCCTCTCTTCCCTGGCTCTCCTCCACCTTGGACCAGTAGTTGGGTACCACTCATCCCTGACTCTCCTCCACCTTGTACCAGTAGTAGGGTACCACTCACCCCTGGCTCTCCTCCACTTTGGACCAGTAGTAGGGCTCCTCTCTTCCCTGGCTCTCCTCCACCTTGGACCAGTAGTTGGGTACCACTCATCCCTGACTCTCCTCCACCTTGTACCAGTAGTAGGGTACCACTCACCCCTGGCTCTCCTCCACCCTGGACCAGTAGTAGAGTACAGCTCATCAAAGTCTTCCCTCCACCCTGGATCAGTAAAAGGGTACCCCTCATCCCTGGCTCTCCTCCACACTGGACCAGTAGTAGGGTACCCCTCATCCCTGGCTCTCCTCCACACTGGACCAGTAGTAGGGTACCCCTCATCCTTGGCTCTCCTCCACACTGGACCAGTAGTAGGGTACCCCTCATCCTTGCCTTTCCTCCACAATGGCCCACA
>NW_017308855.1:81926-89528 GCF_000935625.1 Nanorana parkeri | reverse complement strand
GGTACCCCTCATCCCTGGCTCTCCTCCACACTGGACCAGTAGTAGGGTACCCCTCATCCTTGGCTCTCCTCCACACTGGACCAGTAGTAGGGTACCCCTCATCCCTGGCTCTCCTCCACACTGGACCAGTAGTAGGGTACCACTCATCCCTGTGGAACGCGGCAAAATCGTGGCAAAATGCACTGCACTTCCCTAGCTCTTCTCCACCTTGTACTAGTAGTAGGGAACTCCTCCTCCCTGGCTCTTTTCCACCTTGTACTAGTAGTAGGGAACTCTTTATCCCTGGCTCTTCTCCACTTTCTACTAGCAGTAAGGAACTCCTCATCCTTGGCTCTTCTCTACCTTGTACTAGTAGTAGGGAACTCCTCATCCCTGGCTCTTCTCTACCTTGTACTAGGGAACTTCTTATCCCTGGCTCTTCTCTACCTTGTACTAGTAATAGGAAACTCCTCAGCCTTGGCTCTTCTCCATCTTGTACTAGTAGTAGGGAACTCCTCATCCCTGGCTCTTCTCTACCTTGTACTAGGGAACTTCTTATCCCTGGCTCTTCTCTACCTTGTACTAGTAGTAGGAAACTCCTCAGCCTTGGCTCTTCTCCATCTTGTACTAGTAGTAGGGAACCCCTCATCCCTGGCTCTCCTTCACCCTGATCCAGTAGAAGGGTACCTCTCGAGCTTTCTCTCCTTCACCCTGGACCAGTAGTAAAGTACCTTTTGATCTAGGTCTTGCCACCATTCTGGACCAGTAGTAGGGTACCACTCATGCCTACTTTTCTTCACCCTGCACCAGAAGAAAGGTACCTTTTCATGCTTGCCTTGCCTTCACTCTGAACATTATCCCCACTCTTCTCCACCCTGGCCGGTAATTAGGGTGCCACTTATCCCTGCACCAGTAGGAGGGTATCTCTAATTCCTGGCTCTCCTCCACCCTGTACCAGTAGTAAGGAACCTCTCACCAATGCCTCTACTTCATCCCTGTACCATGAGTATAGGGAACCTTTCACATCTGCATCTCCTCCACCCCTTGCCAGTAGTAGGGCACTACTCATCCCTGGCTTTCCATCACCCTTTCGGGGATGAGAGATATCTTACTTCTTGTACACCAGTAGTAGGATATCTCTCATCCCTGGCTCTCCTCCACCCTGTACCAGTATTAGGGTACCCCTCATCACAGGCACTCCTCCACCTTGTACCAGTAGTATGTACCCCTCACCCCTGGCTCCTCTCCACCCTGTGCTAGTAGTAAGTAGTAGTACCCCTAACCCCTGGCTCCCCTCCATCCTGTACCAGTAGTTGGGTACCCCTCATCCCTGTCTCCCCTCCACCCTTTACCAATATTAGGTACCCCTCATCCCTAGCTCTCCTCTGCCCTGTGCCAGTAGTAGGTACCCCTCATCCCTGCCTATCCACCCTGTGCCAGTAGTAGGTACCCCTCATCCCTGCCTCTCCACCCTGTGCCAGTAGTAGGTACCCCTCATCCCTGCCTCTCCACCCTGTGCCAGTAGTAGGGTACCCCTCATCCCTGGCTCTACTCCACCCTGTAACAGTTTTTGGGTTCCCCTTCATCCCTGGCAACCTCCACCCTGTACCAGTAGTAACTACCCCTCATCCCTGGCTCCCCTCCACCTTTTACCAGTAGCAGAGTACCCTTCATCCATGACTCTCCTCTACCTTGTAGCAGTAGTATGTACCCCTCATCCATGACTCTCCTCTACCTTGTAGCAGTAGTATGTACCCCTCATCCATGGCTCCCTGTGCCAGTAGTAGGTACCCCTCATCCCTGCCTCTCCACCCTGTGCCAGTAGTAGGTACCCCTCATCCCTGCCTCTCCACCCTGTGCCAGTAGTAGGTACCCCTCATCCCTGCCTCTCCACCCTGTGCCAGTAGTAGGGTACCCCTCATCCCTGGCTCTACTCCACCCTGTAACAGTTTTTGGGTTCCCCTTCATCCCTGGCAACCTCCACCCTGTACCAGTAGTAACTCCCCCTCATCCCTGGCTCCCCTCCACCTTTTACCAGTAGCAGAGTACCCTTCATCCATGACTCTCCTCTACCTTGTAGCAGTAGTATGTACCCCTCATCCATGACTCTCCTCTACCTTGTAGCAGTAGTATGTACCCCTCATCCATGGCTTCCCTCCACCCTGGATCAGTAGTAGAGTACCCCTCATCTCTTCCACCCTCTATCCGAATTAGGTTCCCCTCTTCCCTGGCTCCCCTCCATCCTGGACCAGTATTAGGTACCCCTGATCCCTGCCATGCTGGGTGCCCTGGCCTCTGTCGGGCATGCTGCCACATCCCTGGCATGCTCCGTGCATCCTCCATGCAGACATTTTGCGGCTCTTTGCCAGCCTCGCTCTTACCTGTTGATGAAGAACTCCGACATTCCCATCCCCGTATTCTCCCCGATCACTGCCGCCTCTCCCGGCTTCTCCTCCGCTTCCTCTCCGCTGCCCTCTGCGCCGAGCCTCGCATTATCCTCAGCCTCTGCCCGGTGGAGGCGGACGGAGCTCCCGGCTGCTAAAGATAACCGGTACCTATGGCAACCCCGGGGATGAGCATCTGCAGCTTCCAGCGCTCCCTCCGCCGGCCCGGGGAACCCGAGCCCACCTCCAACTCTGATTGGCTGCTGAGAAGATGAGAATGAAGCGGGTCCCCCCGGAGCACAGACCTTTCACACACGGGAGGCAGGTGGATGAAGATGATGGGGTATACTGACACCGGGGCTTGAAGATGACAGCGTGTACTGATATAGAGGGATGAAGATGACAGCGTGTACTGATATAGAGGGATGAAGATGACAGCGTGTACTGATATAGAGGGATGAAGATGACAGAGTGTACTGATATAGAGGGATGAAGATGACAGAGTGTACTGATATAGAGGGATGAAGATGACGGAGTGTACTGACAGGGGTGCTAGCAACTGGTGGATGTGACCTGTTCGGAGAGGGCGCTCTGCTCCTTCTACATAGAACATTCTTATTTATATCTTTTCATCATGACATTCATGTGCAGGCTGCTCCTGTATTCTTCACCCTTCCTTCATCCTATCATGTCTCCATTGCCCCTTCTTCTTCAAAATCTCCCTCTCCCCAATACATCTCCTTCTCCCAATACTTCTCCCAATAGTTCCCCCAATACAACTCCCTCATCTAATACATCTCCCAACACTTCTCCCTCTCCCAACACTTCTCCCTCTCCCAATACTTCTCCCTCTCCCCATGCTTTTTCCATTCCCAATGCTTCTCCCCATAGTTCTCCCAACACTTCTCCACATACTTCTCCTTCTCCCCATACTTCTCCTCCCAATACTTCTCCCCATACTTCTCCTTCTCCCCATACTTCTCCCCATACTTCTCCTTCTCCCCATACTTCTCCTTCTCCCCATACTTCTCCTTCTCCTCATACTTTTCCTTCTCCGCATTGTGACGACATGGTGATCAGTTTATGTGTATTGGTTAAGTTAAATGTGTATTGGTATTGAGTTATGTTTGAGTGCGTTATGCTGTGTGACCTGGTTATGGAAAGACTATCAGCACCATCCCTCGTTATCTCCCATTGTACTCTGAGGGAGCTCAGAACAATGACATTCTGGCCAGGCTCCTGCTATGGCTGTCTGGAGTTCGTTAGCAGGTGGACACCTGTGGTGTTGAGCAGACCGATGGTCTGGGAGGAGGGGAGGTGGATGTGATGGGATTATATTCTGATTTCATCACTTGCTGTATAAAAGTTTGTGCAGTTGCTCAATAAATCAGAGTTTGTTTCACCTACACTGAGCCTTGGCTAGTGACTGGGGAAACTGGGAGCTAAGGATCTTCAGGTTCCAATATCTCCTCAGCAAGGAAGAAGACAGCGGCGGACATACTCATCCCGAGTACGGGGGTCCGTCACACCCATACTTTTCCTTCTCCCCATACTTCTCCTTCTCCCCATACTTCTCCTTCTCCCCATACTTCTCCCTGTCTTCATACTTCTCCTTCTCCCCATACTTCTCCTTCTCACCATACTTCTCCTTCTCCCCATACTTCTCCCCATACTTCTCCCCATACTTCTCCTTCTCCTCATACTTTTCCTTCTCCCCGTACTTTTCCTTCTCCCCATACTTCTCCTCCCCATACTTCTCCCCCTCCCCATACTTCTCCCCATACTTCTCCTTCTCCCCATACTTCTCCCTCTTCTCCTACTTCTCCTTCTCCCCATACTTCTCCTTCTCCCCATACTTCTCCCTCTCTTCATACTTCTCCCTCTCTTCATACTTCTCCTTCTCCCCATACTTCTCCTTCTCCCCATACTTCTCCTTCTCCCCATACTCCTCCCCATACTTCTCCTTCTCCCCATACTTCTCCTTCTCCACATACTTCTCCTTCTCCATATACTTCTCCTTCTCCACATACTTCTCCTTCTCCCCATACTTCTCCCTCTCTTCATACTTCTCCCTCTCCCCATACTTCTCCTTCTCCCCATACTTCTCCCTCTCCCCATACTTCTCCCTCTCCCCATACTTCTCCCTCTCCCCATACTTCTCCCTCTCCCCATACTTCTCCCTCTCCCCATACTTCTCCCTCTCCCCATACTTCTCCCTCTCCCCATACTTCTCCCTCTCCCCATACTTCTCCCTCTCCCCATACTTCTCCCTCTCCCCATACTTCTCCCTCTCCCCATACTTCTCCCTCTCCCCATACTTCTCCCTCTCCCCATACTTCTCCCTCTCCCCATACTTCTCCCTCTCCCCATACTTCTCCCTCTCCCCATACTTCTCCCTCTCCCCATACTTCTCCCTCTCCCCATACTTCTCCCTCTCCCCATACTTCTCCCTCTCCCCATACTTCTCCCTCTCCCCATACTTCTCCCTCTCCCCATACTTCTCCCTCTCCCCATACTTCTCCCTCTCCCCATACTTCTCCCTCTCCCCATACTTCTCCCTCTCCCCATACTTCTCCCTCTCCCCATACTTCTCCCTCTCCCCATACTTCTCCCTCTCCCCATACTTCTCCCTCTCCCCATACTTCTCCCTCTCCCCATACTTCTCCCTCTCCCCATACTTCTCCTTCTCCCCATACTTCTCCCTCTCCCCATACTTCTCCCTCTCTTCATTCTTCTCCATCTCTCTGTTCATTCTAGGAAACTTCTCTCATCACTTTCATCTCATGGGAACCCTTAAAAAAGTTTTGGGTTCTCAGAGAACCCCCACACACATTAATTTCTACAGCGAGTGGTACTCTTGTGTGATCAATAGTGTTTAAAATATAAATAAAGAATGGGGTGTACTTTACTCTGCTTGTTTTTCCTCAAGATTTTGGATTTGGGTGCCTGTGGGAATTGATCTAATTTGTGAGGTTGGGTACTGATGTTGGATGAGAAGACGAGGCTCACAATCGGTGTTCCAACTCATCCAATGGGAACACCTGAACTCCATTATTTGAAGGATTGGCCATATACTTTTTGGCCATGTGGTGTTCCAATTCATCCCAAAGGTCTTCAGTAAGGTTGAGGTCAGGGCTGTGTGCAGGACACTCGAGTTCCTCCAAGCCACACTGGTCACACCATGTCTTTATGGACAGTCATGGTGGACCAGAAAAGGTCCTTCACTTTTTAGGGTTGTGGTCAGGGCTCTGTGTAGGCCTCTCAAGTTCCTCCATACCACACTGGTCCCACCATGTCTTTATGGAGCTGGCTTTGTACACAGGGGACTGTCATGGTGGGACAGAAAAGGGTCTTCACCAAACTGGTCACACCATGTCTTTATGGAGCTGGTTCTGTACACAGGGGACTGTCATGGTGGGACAGAAAAGGGTCTTCACCAAGCTGTTACCACAAGGCTGGAAGAGCTCCATTGTCTACAATGTCTTTGTATGGTGGAGGATTGGCAGGACCCTCACTGTGTCACTTTCGGCATCCTGTGCCTTAATCTTCCTCGGCTCCACCTTCTCCTTCCGTAACATTGTATCCTTGAGACTAAAGTGCCTTTCACTTCCTTGCACGCTATTGGCCAACCTCTTTGTCACTCTGATATCTATACGGGCTACAATGTGTCTCTGTAGCTCCCCCCACCTCTCTGCCATGGTACCTGACTGCTGTTAAGCTCTCACGCCATAGTTTATGCTTGTTACCGTCACTAGGAGTTTGGGTTGTAGGAAGTTAGGTGCTATTCAGGGTTCAGGTTTCATTCAGCAGCAGAACTTGTCACAACGTGCATTAGAAGCTGCAGCAAGTCAAGCAGAGCCCGCCTCATTTCCTGGCTGGAGGATACCCAGCATCATCTATCCTTTCCTCCACAGCCTGACTGTGCCTGGCTCCGCCCCTTTCATTTATTCGATTTCAGTTCTTTCAGAGGCTCAGTGTCACATAAGGGGGCGTAACATGCAAATACAGCCTTCCCAGACACGCCCACTCCTCCAGACTGACACCCACCTAACAACGTATTTTGATATTTGCATAACTCCTCCCAAGTTCCGTCCCACTGTCTGGTGAAACCATTGTACCGGAGCCCCACATAGCGGGAATAACCCAACTAGGGTTCTCATCCTTCGCCGCACTGTCCAAAACTAAAAAAGCGCACTTAGAAAAACACCCTCCGCCCTCATTTGCGTCGCGGTGACAGGTCCACTTTGTCACCCGGAGGCCTCTTTGTGCTTAATCATCGTATTTCGGACGGAGGGGATGATCAGGACCGGGAGGAAGAAACACCGTCAGCTTAAAAAAACCCCAAGAAAAGCACGATAGCGTCAGACTGCGGAGACCGCGACCATGGGGCGTTTCCTCCCCGGAGCAAAGGGAAAACGCAAACGACGTCTTTGTCGCCTACAAAATTCATGGGGAGAGGGGAACGGTCCCTGAAATGAAAGGGTTGGGCCGTCTGTCCAGCGGCCACATCCAATGAACGCCGTGGGTGTTAGCCCAACACGGTCCATCACCCCCGGTACCGCTAAGGGTGCCGCCCGCACGTGTGTTTCCACTTGTATCTGCGACACGGTGGAGTCAGGTGTTAGGCTGCCATCTTGTGGTCATAAGTAGAATTTAAAGGGGGTTCAAAAAAAGATCTGCTCAATGTAGGAATAATAATAACTATTAATCCACTTCCTGGCTGAGTTGCTGTTGTTCCCAGTAGCTTCCACATTGTTATATATATAGAAGACTGATGGTTGTTGACCGGGGTCATACTATGGTTGGGTTTGGAGGTCGGAGACATTCTACAGAAGACCGGTTATGAGGCTGACTGACACTTGATGGAAACCCATGCTCCCATTACAGACTGCTGGGGTCCAAGGGCCACACACACATACTAAAGGGCCCCTTTGGGTGCTGAAGACCAGGCAGAAATAAACCCAGGACAGGGGGTCTAACCCGTCCACGCTCCATCAAAAACCAAAGTTCTGCTTCAACTCTCCCAGAACCCGGCGGATCCTCCTCAGCCGTCTCCTTCATCTGCCCTCTCCCATCTGCGAAATGTATTCCTCCCTCTTGTCGGGTAATATGGCCGCCATCGCCTGATTTATGTCCCCCTCCCCGTCCTCGGTAATGTCAGCCCCTCCTCGGCCCAAAATTAGTTTTGTTGCCTTTGCTTGCTGGTGATTGTTCTGTGTAATTGCCTCCCCTCCCCCGC
>NW_017308855.1:77661-81856 GCF_000935625.1 Nanorana parkeri | reverse complement strand
CGCCCCCCTATCCGCCCCTGCCCCTGCACCCTCTGTATGTTTCCGGGCGGCTCTGCGTCCTAAACATCCAAATCATTGAAATTCTGCAGCTTTCTGAGCAGTCCGGAGTCTGTCTGCAACAAGGGACAAAAGCTTCTCCAGGTTCTTTGAGCACCGCCCACTGTAGCCCCACCCAGCATCAGTGGAGCATGAGAGGGAGGTTGCACAACACAGAATCTTTGAATCTTCCTGCAATGGGTTGTATGAATTTCATGAATGACTTTGAATCACATCCAGAGCCCATTTTATTCTGGAACGAGTGGCAAAGGGTTTTCTTTTGTCTGTGCGCCTAATGTGGAGTCCCGTCCCATCCCTCCCCATACCTCACCTTCCTCCCCAACCCTCCCCATCCTTCCCCATCCTTCCCCATCCCTCACTTTACTCCCCATCCCTCCCCAACCCTCACCTTCCTCCTTCCCTCCCCATTCATCCCTCCCCAACATTCCCCATCCCTCCCCATTCATCCCTCCCCAACATTCCCCATCCCTCCCCATTCATCCCTCCCCAACATTCCCCATCCCTCCCCATTCATCCCTCCCCAACATTCCCCATCCCTCCCCATTCATCCCTCCCCAACATTCCCCATCCCTCCCCATTCATCCCTCCCCAACATTCCCCATCCCTCCCCATTCATCCCTCCCCAACATTCCCCATCCCTCCCCATTCATCCCTCCCCAACATTCCCCATCCCTCCCCATTCATCCCTCCCCAACATTCCCCATCCCTCCCCATTCATCCCTCCCCAACATTCCCCATCCCTCCCCAACATTCCCCATCCCTCCCCATTCATCCCTCCCCATTCATCCCTCCCCAACAGGATAAAGACAAAATGTCTGCCATGGTGTATCTCAGGCTCCACTGTCCTGTCCTGTGGGTCCGGAACCGGCATGGCGGGCTGCAAGAGGTGGATGGAGACCGGCGAACATCCATTGGCTGAACCCGGAAGCAATGAAGATTTTGTCACTTCCGTGTTCACTGTTGATAAAGCTCCTACATATGGAAACATTGATTGTGCCACACAAGTTGGGTATCGCCGCGCATGCCGGACCGAGCACAACAATTCCGGGGCCGATATTCACTTTGGGTTCTATAATCTATTGTGAAAGCTTTTAAAGCTTTGCTTGTGGCCAATTTTGGGTGTCGTAGTCTTTAACCATTTCAAAGTCACATGCAGTTTTACCCGGAAGTGTGTATGTAACAGGGTGACAACGTAGGAGCACAATCAGGAGACATCCTGTACCTGAAAGTGTGTATGTAACAGGGTGACAACGTAGGAGCAGAATCAGGAGACATCCTATACCTGGAAGTGTGTATGTAACAGGGTGACAACGTAGGAGCAGAATCAGGAGACATCCTATACCTGGAAGTGTGTATGTAACAGGGTGACAACGTAGGAAACAGAATCAGGAGACATCCTATACCTGGAAGTGTGTATGTAACAGGGTGACAACGTAGGAAACAGAATCAGGAGACATCCTATACCTGGAAGTGTGTATGTAACAGGGTGACAACGTAGGAAAACAATCAGGAGACATCCTGTACCTGGAAGTGTGTATGTAACAGGGTGACAACGTAGGAGCACAATCAGGAGACATCTTATACCTGGAAGTGTGTATGTAACAAGGTGACAAAGTAGGAGCACCCTAAATGGTCTCCCTATAACAGGAAGTGCCTAAACAGGGACCCCCCATGGCAGGACCCCCAGATATCATGTAAATAAAAGCTGCAGATTCATTGTTTATCATTCTGGCCACAATGTCTCAATGTAACAATATCTCGGGGTGTCATTTTCCATTTCGGCCACAAGATGTCGCTGTGCTCCCGCGCATGGCCCAGGTCTAAATGCAGCTTCATACCCAAGAAGGCAATTATCCTCCTTCACAGGAGAGGGATGGAGGGGCTGCTTCGGCTTTTCTGGAGCAGATCCACGCTAATAAGATTGCTGCAGCTCTCCGGTTACAGCTATCGGTTAAATATACTTTATCTGCAGACGACACGCAGGAGGTTATTTAAAGATTTCTGCCTGATCGCACTGCAAAAAAACCCCAAAAACTGCACCCCCCCTGCCTCCCCCCCATTCCCTCCGGCTGCTCCAACTCCAAAAATACCGACAACCAAATTTATCAAGTGCCTTCAATCAGACGTGATGGAGGCTGGCAGCTCCCTGTAGAAGTGCTGACTTTAATTCCTTCAGCGTCCGTTCCCTCGGCCCACTGATTATTACGGATGGTTTCCGGGAAAACATTGGCGAGCCCGACTGTCGTAACACCAGCTTATCAGGACTCTGTGCTCCTTGCTTAAAGGGGAACCGCCATCCCTGTGCTGAGTTCCCGGGTCTGTACACCCGCTGTGTCCATTATGAGGGGCCCCCACCATCCCTGTGCTGAGTTCCCGGGTCTGTACACCCGCTGTGCCCATTATGAGGGGCCCCCACCATCCCTGTGCTGAGTTCCCGGGTCTGTACACCCGCTGTTCCCATTATGACCACACGTGTGTCATGTAGGGATCCCTCTGCTGTCACACGTTGTGTGTATTCCCGGAGGTCCTCTGTGTGTGTTTTTTTTCCCGTCCTCGCTGTGACATTTGACAAAACCCGGGAAGACGGTAATGATTTTACGGATCTGATGTAGTAGCGCCAAGACATCAATCACGGCTCCGCGGTGCCATTTAATCCTCTATCATTAGGCAATCCGTCTACTTCGCCACTCTGCCGTCGCCCCATAAATCTCAGGAGAAACGCTGTGTGTCCGCCACCCTCCCCTTTAAATATAGCAGGGGTGAGTAACCTCGGCACTCCAGCGGTGGTGCAACTACAAGTCCCATTAGGCATTGCAAGACTTGCCACAGCCATGATTCCCAGAGGCAGGGAGCTGATGAGAGTCATAGTATGAGCACATCTGGAGTGTCAATGCTGCCTACTCCGAGACAGATGGATAGCTACAGTACAGGGCTGAAGGTAGGATGGGGTGGCCGGAAGGCAGTGGCGTCACAAGGGGGGCGCGGCCCGCACCCGGGAGACACCATTGGAGGAATAAAATACCATAGAGTCACTCGTAGACAGCAGTCAATCTCCTTTATTTGACTGAACACGATATCACATGCACAAAGCGATGTATTGGGACCAGGCAGTCCTTTCGTCAGGCGAACAACCCATTGGAGTGGTTGTCAACCATTGGAGGGGAAGACACCAAAATGACTGACGGTCATTTTGTGTCCCCCCCCCTCCCCTCTGAAAAGTCGGGCACTCGGACAGATTCGGGAGAGAGGAGGGGACCTGGCGGTGTACCTTATTCCGCCGGGGTACTGTCCCCTCCTCTCTCTGCCGGTGTCCATCACCAAGATGGCCCCCCCTGGCAGGTATCACAAAGATCACCGCGCATGCGCGTGGTGACGTCACGCTCCGGGTGACACGCAGGGACTCTGCGTTGGAGCTGGGCCGTGGCATGGGAGCAGGAACATGGCGAGGGAGCGGGGCCGTGGCGATGGAGCGGGGACTCTGCGTTGGAGCTGGGCTGTGGCGTTGGAGCGGGGACTCTGCGTTGGAGCTGGGCTGTGGCGTGGGAGCGGGGATGCTTGAGCGGGGCTGTGCTGTTGGAGCGGGGACTCTGCGTTGGAGCTGGGCCGTGGGAGCGGGGATGCTGTGTTGGAGCTGGGCCGTGGCGTGGGAGCGGGGCTGTGCTGTTGGAGCGGGGACTCTGCGTTGGAGCTGGGCCGTGGGAGCGGGGATGCTGTGTTGGAGCGTGGGCGCTGCTTAGACCTCCTCTGATCGGGGACGGCGTGTTCTGTGCAGATGATACAAGCTGTGCTAAGCATGAAGGTAATTGGACAGCAGCATTAGGTGTAATGAATGATGTATGGAGATCACTCGGCCGTCATGCCTGTAAATCAGGCCGATCCGTAAAGAGGGATTTAATATTTATTAATCCCCGCGGATAAATCACACCGAGGAGGCGGCTTGTAATGTCGCTGTAATTTGTACCCTGATCAATGTGCAGCTTCCACATCCATGCTCTCTATCTCTCCACTGAGCTCTACTGCTCTCTCCTCTCCCTCCTCTCCCTCTCTCCTCTTTTCTCTCCACCTCTCTCTCCCCCTCTCTCTCCCTCTCTCCTCTTTTCTCTCCCCCTCTCTCTTCCCCTCTCTCTCTCCTCTCCCT
>NW_017308855.1:69137-77417 GCF_000935625.1 Nanorana parkeri | reverse complement strand
CCCCCTCTCTCTCTCTCTCCTCTCCCTCTCTCTCCCCCTCTCTCTCCCCACCTCTCTCTCTCCCTCTCTCCTCTCCCCCTCTCTCTCCGCCTCTCTCCTCTCCTTTCCTCTCTCTCTCCCTCTCTCCATCTCTCCTCTGTTTACCCCGTTTTAATTCCTCCTTCTCCTCTCCAACTCCTCATGTTTTTCTTTTTCTCCTCGCATATCTCTTTGCCGGTCCCTTCCTCAGCTCTCCTTCTCGTCTCCTATTCCTCTGCCCTCCCCCCCCATTACCCTCTCCTCCCAGATCCTCATCTACCCCACTCTTTTTCTCCTCTTTCCTCCCTCTCTTTTTTTTCTCCCCTTGCCTCTGTCTTCCCCTTCTCTCTATTTTCTATTCTCTCCGTTCTCCACTCCTCCTCTTCCTTCTTCCCCTCTTTTCCCTCCTCTCTGCCTTTCCTTTACCTCTTTGCCTTCTCCTCTCCTCTTTCCTTCTACCCTTTCTTCCTCTTCTCTAACTCTCCTTTGCCTTCTCTACTCCTCTTTCCTGCTCTTCATCTCCTCCTACCTCTCTGCTTTCCTTCTCCTCACTTCTACATTCTCTTCCTCTCCTCTTTCCTTCTCCTCTCCTCTTCCTCTCCTCTTTCCTTCTCCTCTCCTCTTTCTTTCTCCTCTCCTCTTCCTCTCCTCTTTCCTTCTCCTCTCCTCTTCCTCTCCTCTTTCCTTCTCTCTCCTCTTTCCTTCTCCTCTCATCTTCCTCTCCTCTTTCCTTCTCCTCTCATCTTCCTCTCCTCTTTCCTTGTCCTCTCCTCTTCTTCTCCTCTTTCCTTCTCCCCTCCTCTTCCTCTCCTCTCCTCTTTCCTTCTTCTCTCATCTTCCTCTCCTCTTTCCTTCTCCTCTCATCTTCCTCTCCTCTTTTCTTCTCCTCTCCTCTTTTCCTTCTCCTCTCCTCTTTCCTTCTCCTCTGCTCTTTTTTCCTTCTCCTCTCCTCTTTCCTTCTCCTCTTCCTCTCCTCTTTCCTTCTCCTCTCCTCTTTCCTTCTCCCCTCCTCTTCCTCTCCTCTTTCCTTCTCCCCTCTTCCTCTCCTTTCCTTCTCCTCTCCTTTTCCTTTTTCCTCTCCTCCTCTCCTTTTTATCTCCTGTCTCCTCAGATTTGGGTGAAGAGACCCTTTTATAATAACAAGCCACCATTTTGTTAGCAGTGAGGCCTCAGATACCGACCGCGATCAAGTTACTAAGCAAAGTTGCTATGACAGTTCCTTAACATCGGCTTAACGTCTCCTTCTTAATGTGTTCCTGTCAACCGCAGAGCGTGGCGGTGACCATTGTGGTGGTTTAAAAATGTTGGCCTACGTTTAAGTCTCAAGTGGCCGGGGGACATCAATGGAAATCATTGCCATTTTCTGAGCTGGCTTGGTGACGGCCAATAGGAACCAGGAAAACAGCTGAAACCCATTTTGGACCTTCTGTAGGAAGCATCAGAAAATGGTGGAATGAGAACCTCGTCTATGGACCACATCACATGGATTGCGTTGTCCACCTCAACCAATCTCTTACTATTTCTCTTCTCCCTTATACTGCACTGAAAGAACAAAAAGTTTTGGGTAGAAGATGACTGGCCTACCTGTTTTTGGGTTACGGAGAATCTAGCCTTCACCCAAAGAAGCTCCAGAATCCATGCGTGGACCACATTTGTAGAGGGGACATATTGAATGCTATAGGCAGCACATGTAGTTCTTGTTTAAAAAAACACATTGAGAAGTCACCACTACCAATCCTGATCTTCTGTAGGTCCCGGTGGGGACTCTGGAAGTACATTGTCCTCTCATGTGTATGAAGATACACTATTTTCATGTGCGTGTAAAGGCGTCCCAATACTTTTGATAATATAGTGTATGTACTTTACCGGTGACATGTACTTTACCGGTTGGACCACATGGCAGATGCACACGGCAACAGCTTTTCTGCATTGGCTAAAAATCCGCATTATGTTTCTTCTTCGGGACTACCAGGAAAAGAGCATTAGATCAAATTATCTCCGCGCCAGACAACAACAAAAAATAAGCGGCCAATGTTAAAAACATTCCTCTGTTTGGCTTTTGACACCAGCTGCAAAACATCGCACAAAGCACTTTAAAAATTGCTGTGCACAAAAAGCCTATTCATGCCGGTTTAGGTGGTACGCACATTTCGCCTCGCTGAATGGATCCCGGCGTTTAGTATCCCTTTCAGACAAGATTGGAGGAAATACTTTGCCTGATTACGTTTTAGAGATGGAAATGTGCAGTTCCCGAAGGCACAAAGAGCCCGAATGTATGAAAAGTCTGAAGGAGCCGTTTTGCCGAGAGCAACCAAAATTCCAATGGCCATGTTTCCATCACACGGTGGACCATAAACAGAGATCTATGATCAGCTGATGCAGAAAACTAAGTCATTGTCTTTGAGGCCTTGTATTAAAACGAGACTCAAAGATTTAAATTAAAGGGATGGGATGCTGTTTGCCTATCGATGCCATACCATAGGTAGGAGAGCAGTGGTGGTCAGTGAGGTCACCTAGTGTAGACTCATGGTGACCCTTTGGATGGTTGACCTGTTGTGACCACCTCTTGGGATTTCTTGGCAGGTACAGAAGCTTCATCATTGTCGTGGATTTCTCCAGCAGATTGAAACCATGGCGACGGCTACTACTACTATGCAGTTAATGCCCTGGAGGGAATCAAACCCAGTGCCCAACCCTGCAAGGCTAGCTGGCAAACAATTTAGACTCAACATGTCCAATTTTTCAGCTTAGACAAGAACCCAACCCGTAACCCAGGGGTAGGCAACCTCGGCACTCCAGCCATCGTGGACCTAAGATTCCCATGAGGCATTGCAAGACTCTGATAACCACAGGCATAACTCTCAGAGTCAGATGCATGTTGGGAGTTGTCATTTAACCACAGCTCAGGCGCCGAGGTTGCCTACCCTTGCAATAAACCATACCCGTGGAGCTAATTAGGCGCCTACAGAAAAGAAGTCTACCATATTTTTGAACCTAGGAATTGGGGTGTATATGAAGGCATGTGAACATTTTTGCGGGGGAATTCTGCAAGCCCCAAAGTGGAGGGGGTCTGAAAGATCACATCGGTAGACCAGTCCAAGAAACAGCAGCCCAGCTCAACAAGGACTGCACTGTCAAGAGCTTCCTTTGTGCTCCAGGTAGCTCCTCCCCTTTTCCCTAAGCCTTGACTTTACTCCAACTTAAAGCTCTGACGCAACCCACCACCACGTCCCATAATGCAGTACTGGCACCTCCAATTGTGCCTACAAAACTAGAGGGTGGGACCAATGCCAGAGATCCAAGTCAGAGCAAAGTTGTGGGACCGATGCCAGAGATCTCTTGGCCAATGGCGGCTCGTAGTCAGATACCAGCAAAGGGCCTCTTGGCCGATGGTGGGCTCGTAGCCAGATACCAGCGAAGGGCCTCTTGGCCTATGGTGGGCTCATAGTCAGATACCAGCAAAGGGCCTCTTGGCCGATGGTGGGCTCGTAGCCAGATACCAGCGAAGGGCCTCTTGGCCTATGGTGGGCTCATAGTCAGATACCAGCAAAGGGCCTCTTGGCCGATGGCGGCTCGTAGTCGGATTCCAGCGAAGGGCCTCTTGGCCGATGGCGGCTAGTAGTCAGATACCAGCGAAGGGCCTCTTGGCCGATGGCGGCTCGTAGTCAGATACCCTCTCGAGTCTGCTCTCATTGTTGTCCACCCGGGTCTCTGTGCCTCGTAACGTCCCTATCTCTTTTTCATTTCCTCTCCGGAGCGCGGCTCATGAATATATTCACACCTCCACACAAGCCGCTGTTTCGTATTCATGCCGCTTCGCCAATGCCATGATTGAAAAATACACAGAATTAGATTCCGGAGAATGGCAGCGGCGAGGGGCCAGGGGAATGATATCAAAGGGGCAAGTCGATTTATTTTTCTTGAGGTCCCCAAATGAGTTGACCTATTATGCGTCACCATAGAACCTCTTTTCAGAGCACTTCTTTAATCCCTTACCATTATCATCGGCCTTTCTACAACTCTGCATTTCCTTGATCTCCCGCGGCTTTGTGCAGATACCGGTGCTGTGTCACGTCACTTAAAGAGAACCATTCATTTCAACACCAATCTTCCCATAAGATTATATGAGCGTTTAACCTATTTTAGGCATGTAGAAGCCTCCCTTGTGTAGACATCTAAAAAGCCTCAGACTGCTGCTGTGTGCCGCCATCTTGGATGTCAGGAGCCTCAGCAGTGACCCTCTATATCCTTGGTTCTTAACTGGTGGGTCGTTACCCAAAAGTGGGTCACGACCCTGTATCAAGTGGGCCGCCGCATGCTTTTTAGGTGAGAGGCTCCTTTCTCTCCCCCTAGTGCAGCACTGTCCGTTCTCATATCAAGCAGCCCTTCAAAATATGCTGCCCGGCGCCGAGTGTGGGATGGGCTGGGGCCACGAGGGAGCTCCATCCATCCATACGTGCACTGCTTACAGCTCCCTTGCTTGCCCTGTAGAGGTGCCTGGACATCACATTCTGGCTCCCGACACCTCTACGGGTGCGCATGGAAGCTGTACAAGCAATGCACATATGGATGGAGCTCCAACACAGCACAGCAGCCGACACTGGACCCCAGGCTGAGGATCCACTCCAGTTCTCGTAATGAAGAGAGACTGGGTGAATCTTGCACAAATCGCACCTGCGTTCTGGTGTGGGAGGTGCGTTGCATTGCCATTCATTCGATTGGCACCCCAAACGCACCTCCCACCCACATGACCAACATGGACACTCCCAGAAGAAGAGAGGTCTATGATGACCAAGGAGAGAAGGGGAGATGAAAATGTCCCTCTCCAAGATGAGAAATTCAAGCTGAACTTGGGTCCATCCATTCCCAAGGCTCCTTACTGGATGTGGGGGTTGGCTTTACCCCTGTGCATTGCCATAATGTGTAGTAAGATGGGGCTGTGGTGCTATTCATGTAGTAGATGCCAAGGGACCCACGCTGCAGTGCAACACAACACGTTATAGTGATATGGACTGTAGATCAAGTGTGTGGTCTGTTGCCATGCATGGTCAGTCCATTGTAAATGAACCGATTGCCCAAACGTAACATAATGCACGCTAGTACATGCATAGGCACCCCAACAGCTTGACAAGGTGTGAAGGGGCCCTTAAAGTCATAGCCATCCTGGCCGGTCAACAGAGAGGTGGGGTCAACTGCGACTTTTGCATCAAAAGTCAAGATTTGCTGTGGATACATTTTGGATTACTGCCCCCCCCCCCCTTGTAGTAAAGTCCCCTCTTTATCAATACGTTTGCACCAACCTTATACAAGACCCAGCAATCCTAGATTGACAGGCATATAGTCATGACAACAGCTTGACCAGGTGTGAAGGGGCCCTTAAAGTGGTAGCCATCCTAGCTGACCAACAAAGAGGTGGGGTCAACTGCGACTTTTGCATGAAAAGTCAAGATTTGCATATCATTTTATCTGGCTACATTTCTGGACCCGTGGATCGTTTCGACACATGGTTGTTACCGAAGGTATTCCAAGGTTTGCAATGGGATTGTTTACGAGTCTACGAGGTCACCTCCTTGCAGTAGAGATGCAAGATCTTTGAAGCCTGTTATTGGGGAACGTCATGTGATTTCCTGTACATACTGTACATACAATTGGATTTCCTGTACATACAATTGGATACATTTTGGATTACCGTCCCCCCTCCCTCCCCCACCCCACCCTTTGTAGTAAAGTCCCCTCTTTATGAATATTTGTGCACCAACCTTATACAAGACCCAGCAGTCCTTTTCTAGATTGACACTCAGACCCACACGAGAACATTTTTGAATTTTTATTTCATCTTTATTTTTGAACTTTTTGTTACAAATTGTACATTCAATGTCTTTATAAAAATGCAGATGATGCCGCTTCTCACACGGGAACAAAAAAAGGTTATCGACTCGAGTGAGCAGCACAGCCTGTGGGCTTGGAGGTGGAGGGGATTGCGCTTATGAGGGTGCAGTACTGTGATTGGGGGGGGGCTCCTGTGTACATTTTTCATGATACACAACCTTACCATATATCTCGGGTGCTCGTTGCCTACCGACTAAATTGCAATCCAAACAGGTAACAAAATCACATACGTTCATATAAATATTTCCTGTTCACTGTGGTTCTGTTGCAAGTGGGGCTTCAGGTGTACATTGTTGGACGGTATGGGTTGGTACCTTGGTTATGGATTATGGCATTTTCTTGGGAAGGAGGGTGGCCCAACTTCCTGGCCCTACTTCCAAGGTGCTTGGATGGTATGGGTTGGTACCTTGGTTATGAATTGAGGCATTTTCTTGGGAAGGAGGGTGGCCCAACTTCCAAGGTGCTCTCTGATCAGTTAGGAGATGCATCTCTCCAGAGAGAGACATTGTATCCCATCGGATCTTCCCTGGGACCTACACCGAGTGGAGCAGATCCAGCAGGAAAACATCCCTTTGGGGCATCTGTGCAAGACGTCCAGATCGTGTCACCTTGTAATTTAGACTGCTGATGGTGCTGTTTTTGCGGATAAATTAACAGTAGCATGACATCAACCTCTGTGTGTACATAAACCAAGTATGTATGAAAATGTAATACACACTATATGGCCAAAAGTTTGAGGACACCTGACCATAAAACTTATATGCCCATTGTAAAACCATGGGCGGTAATATGGAGCTGGCTCCCCCGTTGGCTATAAAAGCCTCCGGCTCTTCTGGGAAGGTTTTTAAAAAAAGATTTTGGTGGGAATTTGTGCCCATTCAGCGAAAAGAGTATCTGTGAGGTCAGGAACTGAGTTTGGTCCAGAAAGACCTGGCTTATAATCAGCCTTCCAATTCATTCTAAGTGTCTAAGGTGAGGTGAAGGCCACTTGAGTTCCACCACAACAGACTCATCAAACCATGTCTATATGGAGCTGGCTATGTACACAGGGGACATTCATGGTGGAACACAAAAGGGCCTTCAGCAAACTGGTCACACCATGTCTTTATGGAGCTGGCTTTGTACACAGGGGACAGTTATGGTGGAACAGAAAATGGCCTTCACCAAACTCTTACCATGAGGTTGCAGAAGTTAGGTTGGAGAAGAAGACCTGGGTTGAAAGGTCAGGGCTCTCTGCAGGACACGTAAGTTCCTCCATGCCAAACCAGTCCAAGTGAAGGCCACTTGAGTTCCACCACAACAGACTCATCAAACCATGTCTTTATGGAGCTGGCTTTGTCTACAGGATACAGTCATGGTGGAACAGATAAGGGCCTTTACCAAACTGGTCACACCATGACTTTATGGAACTGGCTTTGTGCACAGGGGACAGTCATGGTGGAACAGGAAAGGGCCTTCACCCAACTGGTCACACCATGACTTTATGGAGCTGGCATTGTACACAGGGGACAGTCATGGAGGAACAGAAAAGGGCCTTCACCAAACTCTTACCATGAGGTTGGAGAAGTTAGGTTGGAGAAGAAGACCTGTCTTGAAATAAGCATTTTAATTAATCCAAATGGTCTTCAGTAGGGTTGAGGTCAGGGCTCTGTGCAGGACACGTAAGTTCCTCCATGCCAAACTAGTCCAAGTGACGGCCACTTGAGTTCCACCACAAAAGACTCATCAAACCATGTCTTTATGGAGCTGGCTTAGTACACAGGGGACAGTCATGGTTGAACAGAAATGGGCCTTCACCAAACTGGTCACACCATGTCTTTATGGAGCTGGCTTAGTACACAGGGGACAGTCATGGTGGAACAAAAAAAAGATCTTCACCAAACTATTACCACAACCTTGGAAGAGGACAATATTCTAAAATATCTTTGTAGGCTGTAGTATGAACAAACCTTCACTGGGAACACCTGAACTCAATCATTTGAAGGGAATTCCACATCCTTATGGCCATATACTGTAGTTGATGATCAGGTGTTTACAAACTTTTGGCCTCATAGTGTCCATTGTATATATTTTAGGCTTAGCATTCAAATAATAACTTTTTTATTTTATTTAAAAAGTACTTTTGAAGGACGTTAATATGGCTCTCGAAACTTGACTGCTAGCTCCAAACATAAATCATAGTTTTATGATTGCATATTTAATACAATTCTTACGTCCATCGTTTTACAGCAAATGGTTGTGCAGTGTTAAATGAGCCAATGGAAAAGAGAAGAAGGCCTAAAGTGTATCCAGGGGTACTTTGGAGAAACCAGTGTTGGTTGGTAAGATGTAGTTAGTTCGCAGATAGGTTTGCTGGTAGTGTCTTGGTGGTCA
>NW_017308855.1:59793-69109 GCF_000935625.1 Nanorana parkeri | reverse complement strand
GCCCCCAATGTCCTCAATTTGCCCGTGACGGCCTCAAAGGAGCACCATCTCAACAGTGTACACGTGTGGAAAGCTGAGATGCTCCACGGGATGGAAAGCACCGTTGCAATATAACATTCCCCTCAGTGACAAAATATTCACAGACTCGTGTTGCTACAATCTCACTGTTCATAATACTAGGTTGAAATAAGGCACACATGTACACAGACTATCCATTGAGCTAATTGGATTCAAAATGGGGGCCAAGCCGCAAAAAGGCCAAGAGTTTCTTGGCCACCTTCATCTGAATTTTTTTTTCATGGTTCACACAAGGAAAAAAAAAAAGAGTCAAGCATTCACTTTAAGCACACGGTGCTTATAGGTTAGGCTGTTTTAGAGTCACCTTAACCTTGAACAATATTGGAGTTACAGCCAAGAACAGCCAGAACAGGTCCGTTTGCTGTGATACTGATGCGGTGAGGAAAATTCCGGTGCTGCTGTCTCTTCGTTACCGGCACGTGATTTTGCGTGGGTCACAAAGGTGTGTTAGCTCAGGCACCATCATTCTATTTATTTCTTCATCTTTTTTTTTTCTTCAGTCTATACATTTCAGAATGAATAATATAGAAGTTAGTTTCTCGCCCCTACACAGTAGAGTAAATAAAACCTCCTTTTATATGGAGTTAGACTGTGAAATATATATATATATATATATCTTTTTATATTTACATAGGTGTATATATAAATTAATTTACATTTGATCTATTCCTCTTGAGGTATCCATTCGGGTCAACCGGGTTTGCCATTTAAGTTCGTGAGAGCCAGTTTTCGCGTTCTTCGTTGGTGGTCTTGCTTGGGCTCGGGGGGGACACGGGTCAGTCCGCCTGCCCGGAGCCGATCCATTATAAGTGGTGACCTGCGATGTTGCTCCGCTTATGTGCCTCGGAAAGTGCTGCCCACCTACCAGACGGTGGGGCTTACACCTCAGTATCCAGGCACATAGAGGACTGCAGGCCACTGAGGTGTCATCATATGGAGGACATTTGCTCTGCTCCCAGTAAAGGGGACTGCAGGCCTCGGAGGTGTCATCATATGGAGGACATCTGCTCCCAGTAAAGGGGACTGCAGGCCACTCATCATATGGAGGACATCTGCTCCCGGTAAAGGGGACTGCAGGTCACTGAGATGTCTTCATATGGAGGACATCTGCTCCCAGTAAAGGGGACTGCAGGCCACTGGCATGTCATCATATGGAGGACATCTGCCCCCAGTAAAGGGGACTGCAGGCCACTGAGGTGTCATCATATGGAGGACATCTGCTCCCAGTAAAGGCTTTCAACGCTAGGTAGAATACTTTAAGCCATCTGCCATCAAAATGCTTTCCACAGGTTCTCCACCGTAAAAAAACAACAAAGCAGTTCAAGTAGGTGTGGGGTGGCATAGGTTTGTTCATGGTTTCCCAACACACTCTAGTCCTTTCACGCAACACTCATATTTGCTGGAGATGACGTGACGGTAGATATCAGTTCTATGTTGTTGCGATTCAAGGAAGTTTCAGAACACCAAGGCAAAGTTCACAGCATCATTTTTTCACATTTTTGTCAACTGAGTTTAGAGACGTCTTAAGTGTCCTTTTGGTTGGTAGAGCAGCCAAATACGTGTATTAATACTGAAACTGGTTTGCATCCTTTATGGGGGAGGATGGGAGAAACACAGGGGCGGATGATACTTCCGGTCTCAAGGACAAGGTCCTTTTCACCATACCCCTCTGCATTGGTGTTTGCTCTGTGTAGCTATGCTGGCGGGAGATATAGACATTGTGGCTATCCATCGGCACTGGGGTGCCTGTTGAGTGCATCCTTGTGAGAAGTGGTGGAGGATGTTGTCTGGTTCCTTGACCAAGGCTATGTTGCCTGGAAACCAGTGGTCCTGGGCCTATGTTCATAAGTTTGTGCCCAGAGGATAGGGAATGTCTTTGAGAGGGGTGCCTTGACTGTTTCTCAACACAGGATTGAGGATTGACATCTGGTGGGATGTCCAATCTTCTGGGCAGACTGTCTCTCGGAAGAGTTGAGGAGCTGTAATAAGGTGCGCTTTCGGTGTCGGGAATTTGGGGCTGGACCCTGTTCATGAATGACAAGGATGAATGAGGGCTGATAGCTTGAGGGCTGATAGCCATCATACCGGACATTTTTCTCGGTGAGCCCCCACCTTCTGGGAGATGTTTGAGAAGTTCATCTAGAGTTGTCACCTCAACCCCTTTGGGAAGATAGCACTGTGAATGACGAATCAGAGCCCTTTCGGAGTTGGGTATCTTCTTATCATCTGCATAGCTAGAAAGAGGCTGATCGTACCCATGCATGCTGCTCGGGAAGGCAACGGTGCTAGGGAACTGAAAGACCTGGGAATTTGAGACGGGAAAATGAAAAACCGGACTCTTGCTTTGGATTTCTTTGGCGTTATTACAGTTCTGATTTCTTTCCCATTGGTTTTTGAAGGCTTTCAGATTCTTCATTGGCAACTCTGGAGTGGATTCCGGGGTGGGGAGCCCGGATAATTCAGGATGGTCTTTTGATCCGGTTTTGGTTGTTTCCGCTTGCTGCTCTTTGTCTCCATGCAGTAGGGTGGTGTAGAGCTTTGGTGAGGTTGCTTCCATTCCTTCCTTTGACTGGGTGTCTAAAAGTCCATTCATCTTTGCCAGGCTCCTCAGGGATAGAGGTCGTTGTAGATTGGATTCTGGATCCTTGCCAATGTGCTTGTTCTTCTGAAACATGTGGTTGCAGTAGCAGGACACAAAAAGGCCCGAAAAGATGGCTCCTATCACGAAGGCTACGAAGACGCATCCAATGAGGAACGTGAAATGAACCGTCTTGGTGGACTCGTTGCCCGCAGCTTCCTGCCGCACACCTTTTGAAGGAAACAGAAAGCCAAGGTCAGAATAACTTATCAATATATATCAATCCTGGTTCTGTTTTCAAATCATATAACATCAGTTAGATTAATAGTGACTTGGCACCCAATTCTACCTTCTGGTTTCTCCTGCTTAAAGCAGACCGTGCATTCAAATTCACCTTTCACCCCCCCAACACCGGAAGGTGATAACAAAGACCTTCCGGCAAAAGAGCCTGGCAATGCCGATGAATCCAAAATCTGGCAGGAAGACACACCAGCACAGTGCAAAAACATCATCTTGCAAGATTGGGATCCAAAACTTTTCCAGGACCTCCCACCGGAAGTCACCCTTGCCTAGGCGCCAGGGGCGGAAGCTGAGTAAGGGAAGTATATTTTCCAACTTTTCTCTGCTGTTGTTTTGGATTGATTGTGGAAGAGCTATCTCCTCTATCTGGTTTTACTGATGTTGGTGGTCCCATTGGTGGATTGTTCCTCATACTTCACTTCAGGAAGTAAGGAACCCTAACCAACAGTAGGGTAGCTAATATTGTCTACTATGTCCATTATACTACCGTGTTTCCCGCGAAAATAAGACCTACCCAGAAAGTAAGACCTAGCACTATTTTTGAAACATTCCTGTAATATAAGACCTACCCCGAAAATAAGACCTAGTTTGGGGGTGGCCCAGAGAGCCACCAGAGTACATGGCGGGGGCTAACCACTGCGCCGCAGCTCCCGCATGCCGCCCCTGTCACGAAATCAGCAGACACCTGTCTGCCTTGGCCTTTGCCTAGAGAGCTGCCGCCGGGCAGAAAGCTACATTTCCCAGCAGGCAGCAGCAAGGAACGTATGGCAAGTGGGCTCGGGGTGAGGTGACTGAGCCTCAGTCACTGAGGGAACTTCTGACTGGAGGTCCGTGCAGTTCAGCCTGGCGACGAGATAGGTGGCTCCCTGGCGGGGATCCCGCAGAGAACTTTGGACGGCATCAGGGAAGAGAGCTCCAGGACAGCTGCAGCCTGCAGGTATTGTGGCACTGTGTGTGAAAGTATTTAAAATAAGACATCCCCCGAAAATAAGACCTAGTGTGTTTTTTTTGGGTGGTCAAAAAAAATATAAGACAGTGCCTTATTTTCAGGGAAACACGGTCTGTATATTCCAAGGTGGAAACGCACCTACTAGACCAGCACCTGAGGAGTCCTGATGGCGGCTAAGGAATTGGAGCGGTAATATTTCTTTTGGTTCTACATTGTCTACTATGTGTTTTTGGTCAGAGATGACTTTTTTTCCGAGCACTAGGACGTCTAACCCATGAAAATTCTTTCTACGGAAACTGTATCTAAGGTTTGACACTGGTCCCAAAGCCCCAAAACATCTGCTATGTCCATGTATTATCATGGAAGCCATGTTTTTATTACGCTACATGTATTGGGTCTCGTGTCTAAAAGAGAGAAAAACAATTGATCAGTAAGTCAACCCAAAAAAAATCTTTCCTTTTGTTTTCCTGGCTGCAGTGGAGAAATGACGGGTAACATTTGATTGGTTGGCACGGGCAATGTACTTTTACTTAAAATGCGAACCCCGCGCGTCTTCCTCCTCCCAGGTACTGTTTTTAAAAAAGCTGCCGGGGATGCGTTTCCCCTTGACGACACAGCTAAGTGTTTGTTCCCAAATTCCTGGCACAAATTCAAGGTTGTTTACCGAGAAAGATTTCGGCTTTCGGAGTTTGTTTGGTATGAAAATAAGTGTTCATCTTATTCTCTGGAGGACGCGGCTCAAGCTTGAGGAAGAGACGGGAACGGGAGAGAGCAGCTGTGCTTAAAGCGCGTCTACCACCTACGCACTGTTCAGGCGGCCATTTTGTTTACTCACCTACCACTCCTTAAAGAGAAGTACATTTTTGTCTTTTACTGTGTGGGGTCTGAACAGAAGTTTTGCAATATATAATGGAAAACCTCTTGAGCGCTCCCAGCATTGATCTCTGTGATATTAGGATGTGCGTGTTGTTCTGTAGACCAGGAAATCTCAATTTCAAAGTATGCCTGGGGACAGTCATGGTGGAACAGAAAGCGGTCTTCACCACACTGGTCACAGGATACTATGATCTTGGTTACCACCAAGGAAACAATGATCTTGGGTACCACCAAAGAAACAATGATCTTGGTTACCACCAAGGAAACTATGATCTTGGGTACCACCAAAGAAACAATGATCTTGGTTACCACCAAGGAAACAATGATCTTGGTTACCACCAAGGAAACAATGATCTTGGTTACCACCAAGGAAACAATGATCTTGGTTACCACCAAGGAAACAATGATCTTGGTTACCACAAAGGACCACCATGTCCAGAGGGTAAATCTCCATGGCTAGACATCAGTAGAAACAACCCTTCCCCAATCAAAACTGAAAAAGATAAAGCGTTGACTTTAGATATATTTCAGGTTTTGGGTGGACTTGACCTTCAGCATTAAATTTAAGCGCCAGAAAAACCCAACTCTTCTCGAAAAAAGGTTTCTGAACTTGAGCACTCAATTAAGCTTTTGAGTCATCTTGGTGTCCCGCTAGATGACTTATTAGAAAAGCCGTGACTTTTTTTCTTTTTGGTTTAATAAAGGCCGCAGACGTTACTCTTCCTCCGAACATCCTGGCTGACAAAATTAGCATTTTCCATAAGAACAGAAGAATATTTGAAAAGAGAAATGAGAGGCTTCCACCACCGGCAAAGCTTTCCGAGGGGCGACTTCAGCTCCCCTCCGCGGGGTTTTTTTTTCTAATGCCGGCTAATGTAACCCGGGCCCCCCCTCTCCCTAGCCGAGGGCCTCCAGACGATTTTTTAATTCCGCCCGGAGAAGATTCATTTGAGAGCCCCGTGCGCCGCTAATCCAGTGAAAGGCGGGAGCCAATCAAATCGGAGTGCGCTCAGCTGCCGAGCGGTAATGAGCTATTCGCTTCAAAGATGGGACAGCAGGTACAGCAATCACATAAACTAATAGAAGACTATTATAATTACACACGCGCACTTACAATTCGGCGTAAATGGGCTTTGATTATATTTATTTCGCTGCCGGAGGAGAGCCAGGGGGTGGGCGGTAACTCTCAAAAACTTTTGTTGTTCTTTTTTTGCATTTTGTAGCCGGATCTATTTTTCTTTGCAAAACGCTTTTTTTGTAGAACAGACGCGCGGATGATTGGGCTGAAATAACTAGCCGGAGACGGCAGAGCCTCCTTACGCTTGTTTTTAAGCATCTGCTGCGTCGCCTCGTAATTCTGGGGTTTTGCAGGACGGCAATAAAATGCAAAAAGTTGTGCTAAAAAAAAAGCTTTTTGATATTTTTTGTTACGTTCTATCTCATGCCATCCCTACTTTATTGACATCCTTTGCTGTCTGCAGGTAACAAGATAAAACGTCTCCAATTTGCGCAGGAACACAAGGATTGGACAGTCGAGCATTGGAAAAAAGTCATGTGGTCCGATGAATCGCGTTTCCAGTTGCATCATGCAGATGGCAGAGTGAGAATTTGGCGGGAACAGCATGAAAGCATGCAACCCACATGCATGAGTACAACCCTTCAAGCTGGTGGGGGCAGTGTTATGGTTTTTCTGGCATGATTTGGGCCCTTTAATTCGTGTGGAACAACTTCTGAATAGCACAACAGACCAAAGTATCGTTGCTGATCAAGTTCATCCGATCATGGTCATGGCGTATCCCAATGGAGACGGCTTCTTCCAACAAGACAATGCGCCATGCCGCGGTGCTCGTATTGTGCAGGATTGTTGGTTACCACCAAGGAAACAATGATGTTGGTTACCACCAAGGAAACGATGATCTTGGTTACCACCAAGGAAACAATGATCTTGGTTACCACCAAGGAAACAATGATGTTGGTTACCACCAAGGAAACAATGATCTTGGTTACCATAGAGCCATAAAAGTATATTACTAAAGCTGAGGCTCCCGAATGGCATTCAAAGATCCGAATTTCCAAATTGCATTGGGGTCTGGGAGCTATGATCTCTGAACGCACTGTTCGCCGTACACTGCGTCGTATGGGATATGGAAGCCGAAGGTCTGTTCCAACACCTTTGCTGTCTGCAGGTAACAAGATAAAACGTCTCCAATTTGCGCAGGAACACAAGGATTGGACAGTCGAGCATTGGAAAAAAGTCATGTGGTCCGATGAATCGCGTTTCCAGTTGCATCATGCAGATGGCAGAGTGAGAATTTGGCGGGAACAGCATGAAAGCATGCAACCCACATGCATGAGTACAACCCTTCAAGCTGGTGGGGGCAGTGTTATGGTTTTTCTGGCATGATTTGGGCCCTTTAATTCGTGTGGAACAACTTCTGAATAGCACAACAGACCAAAGTATCGTTGCTGATCAAGTTCATCCGATCATGGTCATGGCGTATCCCAATGGAGACGGCTTCTTCCAACAAGACAATGCGCCATGCCGCGGTGCTCGTATTGTGCAGGATTGTTGGTTACCACCAAGGAAACAATGATGTTGGTTACCACCAAGGAAACGATGATCTTGGTTACCACCAAGGAAACAATGATCTTGGTTACCACCAAGGAAACAATGATGTTGGTTACCACCAAGGAAACAATGATGTTGGTTACCACCAAGGAAACAATGATCTTGGTTACCACCAAGGAAACAATGATGTTGGTTACCACCAAGGAAACAATGATGTTGGTTACCACCAAGGAAACAATGATCTTGGTTACCATAGAGCCATAAAAGTATATTACTAAAGCTGAGGCTCCCGAATGGCATTCAAAGATCCGAATTTCCAAATTGCATTGGGGTCTGGGAGCCTCAGCTTTAGTAATAATATCTGTAGATGGTTTTCTGTGGTATTCGCAAAGAATATCCGTAAACTCATCCGAAACCAACAAAAATTTCGGATTTCATCCGAATCCGAAACCTGAACCGAAATTGCGGATCCGTATTCCAAAATAACCAAACCAAATTTTGCCTTTGGCATATCGGGATCATGACCCCTTTTGCAGGAGTCCCGTCCCTTGTGTCCAACTGATTATTTCGATGACACCCACTGATAAGATGTTGCACTGGAGGAAGAATGGGGAATGTTTTTTGATGGCCACCAAACAAGAGCAAAGAGAGATAGTTTATATATTCCCTAAACTGTAAGAGCCGTGTGACTCCTCTAAACATCCGCCATACCCCCATAAGCTTACATTAACCACAAATGTCCTCAAAGAGGGCAAAAAATTAAAGGAGAACTATGAGGGGAGTGATTTCCTCTCAGCCTCATAGTTCTAGCCGACCTGTGACAATGAGACTGTCACAGGTCGGCTCAGTAGATCGGGAAGTGAGGGAACACATACCAGCGCTCGCTCACCTCTCGATCATCTCCCTGCAGAGAGCCGTGACTGTCACTCACGTCTCGCTGCAGGGATTTCCCCTCCAGCGCTGACTGGCGGGACGGGCGGGGAGGTTACAGCTGGCTCTGCCTCTAGATAGGCAGAGCCAGCTGTCAATCACGCAGCTGGGCGGATCTCGTCAGTAAGGTCCGGATCTGTCCAGGCTGCGGCGCTCCCAGTATACCGCGAGCTGTAGCTCCCTATATACTGAGCTTAAGGTGACGGGAGGACGCAAGTTTATGTCCTCCCGTGACCCTGAGGAAGAACTATGGGGGAAAACACTGACCTCATAGTTCTCCTTTAAAGAAACAAATCAGCTTTTACCATTTGAAGTTCAATGCTGACCCTCCGTATACTACTGCTGCCCTGAGTGCTGTCCTACGAGTGGCCTTACGGTAAACACGACCCTGATAACCATGGCCAATATTCGGTAAACACGACCCTGATAACCATGGCCAACATTCGGTAAACACGACCCTGATTACTATGGCCAATATTCGGTAAACACGACCCTGATTACTATGGCCAACATTCGGTAAACACGACCCTGATTACTATGGCCAACATTCGGTAAACACCACCCCGATTACTATGGCCAATATTCATAATTCTTTTGTACTGGTTCCTATTTCCTGGATGCAGATGATTTGCTAGGTGCTGGTTTTCGGTATTTAGAAACCAGACCAATCTAGCAGACAATTAGTCAACTGTAGATGACTTGGATTGAATGGACTTCCAAGCAGTAAATTTTCCCAGCAGGGCCGAGCCTATGAATTCGCCGAGAATCAATAGTCTCATTGACGTACAAAGTGGCCGAGCAATTGTTCAATGGGATGACACTAATCTGCTTGCTAATGAATGGCTGCTTTCTAATTATATGTTGGACTTGGTTCTTCTCACTATCTGAGGCAGCTTCCAGAGGGATCTCCGTTGATTGAATACAGTATATACACTACACGGCCACCTGGACATAAGCTTGTGGACATCAAACCTATATGAACGTGTTGGATATCCCATTCTAAAACCATGGCCATTAGTATGAAGTCCCCCCCATC
>NW_017308855.1:57917-58940 GCF_000935625.1 Nanorana parkeri | reverse complement strand
CAATTCTTCCGGGAAGCCGTTCCAAAAATTGTGTCACTCTGGTAATTTGTACCCATTTATCCTAAAGAGCATTTGGGAGGTACTGATGTTGGAGAAGAAGACCTGGCTTGCAATTGCCATTCCAATTCATCCAAAAGGTCTTGAGTAGGGTTAAGGTCAGGACTCTGCGCAGGGCAATCAAGTTCCTCCACACAAACTAGTCCAGTGGAGTCCTTATACAGCTGGATTTGAGAAGAGTCATGGTGGAACAGAAAAGAGCCTTCATCAAACTGTTACCATGAGGTTGGAGAAGACCTGGTTTGAAATTGGAGTTCCAATTCATCTAAAAGATCTTCAGTAGGGTTGAGGTCATGGCTCTGTGCAGGACAATTCAGTTCCTTCATACCAAACTGGTCCAATCATGTTTTTATGGAGCTGGCTTAGTACACAGTGGACAGTCATGGTGGAACAAAAAAGGGCCTTCATCAAACTATTACCATGAGGTTGGAGAAGACCTGGTTTGAAATTGGCATTCCAATTCATCCAAAATATCCTCAGTAGGGTTGAGGTCCGGGCTCTGTGCAGGAGACTTAAGTTCATCTAAACCAAACTGCCCAATCAGCCAAAAGAGCATTTGTGAGGTCGGGAACTGAGGTTGGTCAAGAAAGACCTGGCTTACAAACAGCCTTCCAATTCATTCTAAGTGTCTAATAGGGTTGAGGTGAAGGCCACTTGAGTTCCACCACAACAGACTCATCAAACCATGTCTTTATGGAGCTGGCTTAGCACACAGTGGACAGTCATGTTGGAACAGAAAAGGGCCTTCACCAAACTGTGACCATGAGGTTGGAGAAGTTAGAGAGGTTGGAGAAGAAGCCCTGGCTTGAAATTAGCATTCCAATTAATGTTCTCTCTGGAGTGACCAATCACGCTTCTCTGTCTGGCAATCCGATGGGCGTGTCTCGGTTTGGCGGTTGCCAGGAGAACGGTACTTGCCTGACTGCATTGCGCCAAGTGTAAAGTTTGGTGGAGGGGGGATTATGG
>NW_017308855.1:57502-57907 GCF_000935625.1 Nanorana parkeri | reverse complement strand
GAGCCCCTCCCCCAACATCAGTACCTGACCTCACAAATGGTCCAACATTCCCATAGACACACTCCTAAACCTTGCGGACGCCTTCCCAGAAGAGGCGGAGCTGTTATAGCGGCAAAGGGCGGAGCCAACCCAATACTGAACCCTACGGACTAAGACTTGGGATGCCATTAGAGTTCATGTGCGTGTAAAGGCGTCCCAATAACTTTTGGTAACATAGTGTAGGTTGACTGATTTAAAAAAACCTTGGCTTCCCAGGCCCCTCCCCTCCACATATGCGGCGTTCTCATTCGTTAGCGCCTTCTTTGGGTGAGATGTCTTCCAGGAAAAGTTGATGAATTCGGCAGACAAGTCTAAACACAGACACAATCATCACAGCTAATGAGTTCAGCGCGGGTGTCATGCATG
>NW_017308855.1:56879-57413 GCF_000935625.1 Nanorana parkeri | reverse complement strand
GGTTTCAGCCAATGGCAGGCCGGCGGAGGGTGAATGTCGGCGCCGTGCTGCAGTAAGTTTGATATTCCAGCAGGGGGCAGAATTGAGCTGAATTCTAATTCCTATTCACATTTATTGGCATTTAAATCCTTACATTGAGGTCGGTGTCACATCCTCGCCCCTCCTCATATTTGGGGTTTTAAAGGGTGTTAAATCCGTATCTGCAGGCCAACATCTAAATATGCCTTTCATTCTGTCCGGCCAGTCTTGTGATTCAGCCACCTTGATTCATTGCCCAATGAGCCAGCTGAAGAGCTTAGCGGCGATGCGGCAAAAGCTGAAACTGAGGTGTCCTGACTGCGCTGTCTGGCATGATCAGACCACTGAGAAATGGACCTGGTGTATAGGGTGCTGAAGCGTCCGATAGGTGGGCGCCATATTTAGCAAATGTGACATATATATCAGTTTTTCACAGATTACAAGAAATATAAATAAAAAACAAGAAATATAAATTAAAAAAATGAAATATTTTTAATATATATTTATATATATATA
>NW_017308855.1:54905-55591 GCF_000935625.1 Nanorana parkeri | reverse complement strand
TGCTGTTTAGGGGCTGCATGCAGGTTTAATGTTTTAAAGGACACTTGTCCTTTAAATGCTCCCCCCCATGCCCCCCCCACCGAGTTGCAGCCACCTACCCAAATACTCACCTTATGCCCCGATCCAGAGTGTTGGGCACCACACAACCTTTGCAGAATGAGGTCCAGCTCCTGGACTTGGGTCATCTCCTATCTCCTGACACTGTTGAGCTCTCTGTCCGTGACCGAGTGCCCGACCTTTTTTTTCATGTCTGTGAGAATCTAGCAATGCCTCATGGGATTTGTAGTTCCACCACACAGCTGGAGGGCCCGAGTTTGGCTACACCTGGGCCAGTTGGTCAATTCTGATGACCTCATTTTTATTTGGCACCAAGGTGGTGAGCCATTGGCGTAGGGGACGTAGGTTTTGGGTCTACACCCCCCCATCATGATCAATAATTCTGATTGGACGTTCTCATTGTCAGGATTCAGTCACCTGATGCCTTGCGAGTGACATAGACTGCGGTTGGCTCTGTTGTCAATGTTATTGGAAGCTGCAGGATTGGCGTCATTCGGACAAGTGCAAGAGACGGATTGCTGGTTGTTATCGGAAGTGGCGGTTGGCGTGCGCTCGCTCCTCCCCCTCCTCTCTCTCTCCTCCCTCTCCTCTCTCGCTCACTCCTCCCCCTCCTCTCTCTCTCCTCCACC
>NW_017308855.1:50672-54696 GCF_000935625.1 Nanorana parkeri | reverse complement strand
ACTAATATTATTAATAATAATAATAATATTACTACTAATAATAGTAACAATAATAATAGTAATAATAATAATAATATTATTATATAAACTCATATTTTTTCCCTATTTAAATTGTATCCAGGCTTGCCAAAACATAAAACTCCAAAAGCATCCTAAGCATACGTACATAGGCACATGCATGTCATCGTGAGAGCACAGAAAATCCATCACGTCCTCCTAAGCGCTCCTTCCCCCCGAAGTAATATATGTGGGTATGGGGGGAGTAAGCGGCGTCTGCGATCAATATGAAACCAGTCACATGGTCCTTACTGAGATCCTCAATCTGGCCTTCAAGCTCTCCACCGAGCGCATTAAGTAAGCGTTGACGCACTATCTGCGATCTTTATGTGATGAACCGCGGCGCACAGCCTCACCATGGAATGCCCTCCATCACTACACTTGTATCAGGTATGTGGCGCTATATATATAGAACGTGTTCCGTATTGATCGCAGGCACTGATTGGTGGAGAGCTCCATCTATGAGGACCACACTACTCATCTCATATTGATCGTAGACCACGCTTACTTGCTCTATCCACACACATTGCTTGGGGGAGGGGGCAAGTGTCACTTATGAGGGCTTGTTGCATTTCCTGTGCTATGGCAATGACCTATATTCATCTATATATACGTATGCTTTCCATGCCTCAGGACTATGAATGTTTCAATGGGCCCCTATGACCAATATTCATTGCACTTGGTGATGTGCGGCTTGGATGCAGCTGCTCGGCCATGGAAACCCATTCCATGAAGCTCTCTACGCACTGTTGTTGTGCCAATCTGACGGCCGCATGGAGTTTGGAGGTCTGTAGCTATTGACTCTGCAGACAGTTGGCGACTTCTGCGCACTGTGCGCTTCAGCATGCGCTGACCCCGCTCTGTCATGTGACGTGGCCTACCACTTCGTGGCTGAGTTGCTGTTGTTCCCAGTTGCTTCCACTTTGTTATAATACCACTAAGAGGTGACCGCGGAATATTTAGTAGCCGGGAAATGTCACGGACGGACTTATTGCGCAGGTGACAACCTATCACGGCACCACGCTTGTAGTCACTGAGCTCCCGAGAGCGACCCGTTCTCTCACCAATGTCTGTAGAAGCGCCTGCATGCCGAGGAGCCTCATCCTATACCGGGGGCCATGGAGGGGATTGGAGGAACACCTGAATCCAATGATTTGGAGGGGGCGGGGCCCAATACTTTTGGTTATATAGTGTATATACGTATGTTTTTGATGCTTTATGTATGTTTCAATGGGCTCCTATGACCAATATTCGTCTATATACGTATGCTTTGGATGCTTTTGACATGTGAAGGTTTCTATGGGAGAGTGGGCTCCTAGAACCCTACAAGGGGGTACTCATTGTTATGGAGGAGCGTTAATGACTTCCAACGTGCCCAGAGTGCTTATTTGATGCTTATCATCCAAAGAGCAATTTTAATACCTCCTGGAGGCCACCATCAGCTAAGAGGAGGAATCCCTACTCAAATATCTGCCACATATGCATCTCCAAGCTGCGATAAGCTGTTTTGTTTGAGGCATCTATTGGTTGGATCTGAGCCATCCGCCGGATATTGGCGCCAACCCTAAGTGTTCATTTCATCTGAGCTCAGATTGTGGACGTTCCATCCCTGACGAGGTGTAACACATTTCAGAGCGTCGTTATCAAACCCGTAAGGATATATATTCGTGGGTTGGGCTCGTAAGAAAAAGATGATTGCGGGGGGGGTCAAGGAATAATTATTAGTATGCATGGCGAGGTGGGATCCATGGACTCTTCCATCTTGATGAAGAAGATTTATGGTTACACCACAAGGGTGGTCATTATAAAGTGGCAAGTTGGACACCGAAACACCGTTACCATGTGTGTAAAACCAACCCCGCAGGCCTTCCCATAACATATATCCATAATGGCCACCATTTTGGTGTATCCATAAAGCTTTTACATTAGGACAGAAGAGTCCCTAATATTAATAAGGAAGTATGGGATCTGTGACTCCGAGACGTCTTCCCCAGTCGGTAAGGCTTGAGCGGTCACATAGTCTGTCAGGAGACTGTGAAGAACAATCCTCCACTGTACAGAGCTCATGATCCAACTTCACAAGACCCACAAGACGCGCAATCTATCACACTCCTCGCTCAGACTACAATTTGTCTTTCATTATTTGTTAGAAGTTGCGATTGTGCCTCTGCCGATAATATCCCCGGGTTGTTACCATCCTCGTTTCTTGGAATAAACAAGAGCGTAGTTTTTGCTTATGCCTTCATCTCAACTAGCATGACCTGTGTTACATATACCGTTCCCTCCAGCCATGTAGAGTGAGAATCTTTATGGAAGTCATACAAGTCCACTTGGTGAAGGCTCCAGCTGATTGTAGCCACAGGTTCATCGAAAGAAACCTTTTATTGGCGGTGATTTCACCATGGTGGCCCTGTCCAGTGAGGGGAGCATCTCTCGAATACTGCTGTATGTTGATGATGGAGCACACATAGGTCAACATGGTGGAGGCTTCAGCTGATTGTAGCCACGGGTTCATCGAAATAAACCTTTTATTGGCGGTGATTTCACCATGGTGGCCCTGTCCAGTGAGGGGAGCTTCTCTTGTATACTTCTGTATATTGATGATGGCGCACAAACAAGTCCACTTGGTGAAGGCTTCAGCTGATTGTAGCCACAGGTTGATCGAAAGAAACCATTTAATGGCGGTGATTTCACCATGGTGGCCCTGTCCAATGAGGGGAGCATCTCTCGAATACCGCTGTATGTTGATGATGGAGCACACATAGGTCAACAGGGTGAAGGCTTCAGCTGATTGTAGCCACATGTTCATTGAATGGTGGCCCTGTCCAATGAGGGGAGCTTCTCTGAAAAACTTCTGTATATTGATGATGGAGCACACATAGGTCAACTTGGTGAAGGCTGCAGCTGATAGTAGCCACAGGTTCATTGAAAGAAATCTTTTATTGGCGGTGATTTCACCATGGTGGCCCTGTCCATTGGTGGGAACTTCACTCGAATACTGTTTGTGGATGATGGAGCACACACGGGTCAACTTGGTGAAGGCTTCAGCTGATTGTAGACACAGGTTCAACAAAAGAAACCATTTCATGGAGGCGATTTCACCATGGTGGCCCTGTCCAATGAGGGGAGCTTCTCTCAAAAACAGCTGTATGTTGATGATGGAGCGTTTTTTTTAGCTCCACGGGTAAGTTGTGACTTTGGCCTTCAAGCATAAAAGCTCTTGAGTGATCTTGCTAAAGGCAGTCCACAGGTGGGCAGATGTCTCCACGAGAGTGCGGAGACATCTGTCCAACTTTGAATATGCCTGTGTCTTGCAACTAGGCCAACTTATTGGTGTAGTGTGTGCATGGTGGAGTAGTTTCAACCTTAGGAACCACTTGATGTCACCCCTTATGGCAGTTGTCTAGAGCCCAACCTGAGCCCAACTGGGCCATTGAATTGGGGCATTTATGTGCCTGATGACAGAAGCAGACCGGCAAGGTGGGTATCATTAAGCCCAACCTTGACCCCTGATGACAGAAGCTACATGGCTCCCGGACCATAATCCTAATCCTCCATAATCCTCATCGCCTCACCCAATGATGAAGGGTTCTGCCCATTCCCCGCTCTAAAGCACCAAAAATAAGGTGACCTTAGACATAATTTCGACCAAACCGCCCTCCGTCATGACAATGCCCCATCGCTCTCATTTAAAAAGACGGCATAAAAGATAAAGACTTGAAAGCCGGCGCATAAATCACCGCGGCTCGTTGGCAATGTGAAAAATTAATCCAGTTTTATTGACCGATATAAATGGAGGAAACAAGCCGGCGGGATGCGAGAGCCGCCCGCGCCCCATTCGTCTTGTGAACGTCGCAGCCTATAACGTTGCCACTTCATCCAGCGAAGGAGTCGGTTGTATGGATCGTGTTTTATTAATACGCCGTCCCGTAATGTTCCCCTTCGAGTCGATAAAATACGAGAGAGC
>NW_017308855.1:45532-50102 GCF_000935625.1 Nanorana parkeri | reverse complement strand
GGGATGGAGGCGCAAGCCAACAAGACATAAAACTCTTCAAAAGCATCTTCACGGCATAAATCAAAGCGCTTACGCGGGCCTCCCGCTGGGCGCAAATGAATCGCTTTTCCATACGTTTTATGATGAAGAGGGCGGAATCCTTTAAGTGTTCTCAGGCTGTATCAAAGTTGTTGGGTCACATGGGGGCTTTTGCAGACAATGATGAGCCCTCTCCATTGATGTTACCATTATGTTTTTCCCCCATTAGAAGATTTAGAGATGTACGGCTCTGCTCCTCTGGAGCCTCCTTATTGGTCCTTCAATGTGATGAGCGGCTAATAGGGAGCCTTGGGAGCTGTGAGGAGGGCAGGCCCAGAATGTTGCACATAGCTTCAGCCACCTATACAGTATGTCTGGATCTACTGTAGCACAACTCTGCTCTCACCTCCTGTCATCATGGCCCCCGGCAAAACAGCCTGGTGCAGTCACCCCTCCCTCAGCCCGAGTGGTGCCATGCAGGGGTTAATAGGAAGAAAGATTGAGGTACTTACACTAGCTGCCTTACTGAATACAAGACTTCAGCTTTAATGTAGGGAGCCAGTGCGTGGACATTAGGTGGATCTGTTGCAAACTACCACCATCTTGCACCCCAGGCATCTCCTAAGCACGCAGACGATACACATTTAATGGGCCCACTTTACCTGCCAAAGGATTTGCATTTCTGTCCATCCAGTCCTGAATTACAGCTCTGCTACACAGCACAGCCAGTGGCGTCACTAGGGGGGTGCGGCCCGCACCCGGGTGACACCATTTGTGGGAATGACACCAAAATGACTGACAGTCATTTTGGTGTCACCCCCCCCTCCCTGAATAGTCGGGCACTCGGTCATGGACCTAGAGCCCGACAGTTGCACGAGAGAGGAGGGTACCCCGGCGGGATAAGGTATGAAAGTCCCCTCCTCTCACTGCCAGCGTCCATCACCGAGATGGCCAGGAAAGCGTGTGACATCATCGCGTACATGCGCAATGGCATCATGTGCACGCGCAATGCCGTCACGGCGGGGTGTCACAACCGGCCTCAGGGCACCTATGAGCACAGCCCTGTCCAGCGGGGCAGGAGGCCTGCCTTTTAATCTGCTGCAGTTCAGTAACACTTACAGGTCCCCTCCCCCAGCCTGTGACTGGACCCTGAAAAGAGAAGCAGCAGACTGATGAGCTCATCTCTCTGTCACTCTGCTCTCTCCTATCAGCGTGTGCCTTGTTATCACATGGGCACCGCAGCTTCTTGTGCTCTTTCTCCCTCTTCCATTCTAAGCTCTGCTGTACAGGTAAGTTGCAGGAGGCTGATACCTTGTCAGATTCAGGTACTTACGATGCAGCATTTAAAATAATACATTTAATGATTACAGAGCTGCATTGATTTGTGCCCTCTATATTGGTGAGCATGCATCCTATATGAATACTACGGAAGGTATACGCAGTACAGCATTCAACAATCTTCTCACTCACCTTGGCAGTTCCCCCGGTGCTTTGTCTGTTCAACTTCTTGCTCAAATCCAGCCCTGGAAATCATACAAAATGACATTTAGGGATTAGTGATTGATTAGTGATTGATTATTGGGCTGCATAGTATGGTAGCAGTGATCAGATGGAAGGGGCATTCATTAGCTGCATGATAATGAGCCGGGGGTAATTTAGGTGGACCTAGTGACACTTAAAGGCCAACCCCACCCAAGACTGACGAGCCAGTTCTTCACGGTTCCCGTCTTACATGACTCAGGGACGTTGATGGTGAGTTGTTTCCTAAGGAATTCTCAGTCCCCCTCCTCAGGCTATTAAAAAATGTAAATGGTGGTGTCATGTCTGCCAATCGCTTCTCTATAGAATTAAACAATTGGAGACTCCATCCTGGGAGAAGGTGACCTCTGTTATGGCCTTGTGAAGTGCGGTAGAGAGCAAAGCTGCCGATATGCAAGTCATACTATTGAGGCCCATCGGTCGTTAGCTTGCTGGTGATTCAACCCAATGGTTGCCCATCCATAACTGAACTGTTACGGGCCTTGTGGTGGGCATTGGTGTTATGCTGCTGGCTCTACCAAGTGCCACTGGACCAGGAATTATACAGGCACCAACAAATGGGAGGTCAATTGGAAGGAGCCCCTTCCAACCTCTAGAGGAACCCTAGGGTTATCTGTAACCTTGCAGATGATTGAACCCAATAGTGCCGATCAATAGTTGAACTATCCATTACGGGCCTTGTTGAGGGCATTGGCGTCATGCTGCTGGCTCTGCCAAGTGGCACTGGACCAAGAACTATGCAGGCACCATCAAATGGGAGGTCAATTGGAAGGAGCCCCTTCCAACCTCTAGAGGAACCCTAGGGTTATCTGTAACCTTGCAGATGATTGAACCCAATAGTGCCGATCAATAGTTGAACTATCCATTACGGGCCTTGTTGAGGGCATTGGCGTCATGCTGCTGGCTCTGCCAAGTGGCACTGGACCAAGAACTATGCAGGCACCATCAAATGGGAGGTTAATTGGAAGGGACCCCTTCCAACCTCTGTTGGAACCCTAGGGTTCTCTGTAACCCTGCAGGTGATTCAACCCAACGGTGCCCATCCATAGTCTAACTATCCATTATGGGCCTTGTGGTGGGCATTAGTGTCATGCTGCTGGCTCTGCCAAGTGGCACTGGACCAAGAACTATGCAGGCACCATCAAATGAAAGGTCAATTGGAAGGGACCCCTTCCAACCTCTGTTGGAACCCTAGGGTTCTCTGTAACCCTGCAGGTGATTCAACCCAACGGTGCCCATCCATAGTCTAACTATCCATTATGGGCCTTGTGGTGGGCATTAGTGTCATGCTGCTGGCTCGGCCAAGTGCCATTGGTCCAGGAACTATGCAGGCAACATCAAACGGAAGACCAATTGGAAAGAACCCCTTCTAAGCTCTGGAGGAACCCCTGTCTTGGCTAGAAGCGCTTGCTTTCTTTTTCTGTCTGAGAACCCTTTGGGGAGACTTCCTCTCATTTCCCGTGTAGTCCCCAGGACAGGAAGTAAGGGAGAATGGACACAGGCAGCAATAGAAACCTTTTGCAACGCCACCAGAAACTGGAGTTCAACCATTATTCATATCTCAGCATTTATTTTTGCCCTTGCTTCATAGTTAGATGGGAAAGGAGCCCCAGTCATTCGTTAAGTGAGAGTGGGGGACGGATGGGCACGTGATGTATTATTAATAGCGCTGTATTACCTTGGGTCTCCCCGAAAGTTGGCGCAGGTCCCCGATTTCAACCACACGCAGTACGGGTCCCTGGAGGTCAGGCAGCTCCTGTGCAATGAAACAAACACAATGAGGGTCGTACATCGGAGACTCGCATGGCTGGTTACTGTTGGCGTTCCACCTCAATGGTTTGTGTAGGCCTGGACTGTGACATTGTATCTAAAGGGAGATCAACATACACGCACTGCAACCACACAATCCTTGTATCACATAGAGCACAGGGCAGCATAATCCTCTTATCATCTCCAGCCAACCTTGTAACAGCCTAAGGCACCCATTACTATGTGTCTTCCTGGCTGTGATTGAGATACTCAGGCTCCCAGCTCAATACATTCTGTGCTAAAGCCCTGATGAAGGGGGACCGTTTGGCCCGTGAAATGCATTGGCTGACCTAGGCCGTTTTCCCACAAGGCCAACCGAGGCCCGGGCCTTGGGGCAGCAGGGAGTAGAGGGGCGGCAGGGGTGTGGGATTCCTATCTCCCGATGCCCGGGACATGCCTTTACGGGCGCCGGGCGGGTAGTTGTTTTCTACATTAAGAATGAGATGATGCGTGGACCTATATGGGTTGGACTTGATGGACGTATGTCTTTATTCGACCCCAAATACTATGTAACATTTAGCCCCGCTTTGGGCAACCAGAGCTAAATGTACAGCGGGGAAGCCGCCGCTTGTTTTGTACAAGTGATCACGGCAATGTCGCCGAGATCACTTGTATGCCGCCTGCAGGTCTGCCATTCTCCATGGGGGGGTGGGAGGTTGGCTTGTAGGGGGGGCGCATTCAGGAATCTGGCCTTGGGGCAGCGGAGAGAATAAATCCGGGCCTGGTTGTCACCCTATCACATGGGGCTTCCGATGGAGACTACAAGCGTCCTTTTTTCGTCACACATTACCCAAACATGGACCACTGTTGTCACCATCAGGAAACCCACCCTGAGAAATGCCGTGGCAACCATTAATGGAGGGCATGTAGACAGGAAGTGGCCGCAAAGAGTCAGCACCGAGATGGACAATTTGATACAACGTGTCAATGTGATCCCGTTATGGTTTATATCCTCTTTTATTAATGTGGAGCACAAGGGGGTCGCGGCGCTGTCAAAGAAAGGCTTTGTTGGCCGCTACGGACCCAAAAAAAAAATAAAAAAAAATATCGTGTAACCGCTTCCTTTTCATCTTCCCGAACGCGGTGAATCGCTGATCACCCCCCTCGTGTTTATGATTTGCGAATTTCCTAGAATTCCGATTCTCTTATTTGTCTCGATCTGGAGTCTTGGAAAGGAACAGAGGCGGCATGCAGTACTCCCCCC
>NW_017308855.1:34693-45439 GCF_000935625.1 Nanorana parkeri | reverse complement strand
ATTCGCAGCGACGGGCACGGCGGCATTGCTGCACACGAACGCATGAACCGTTGTGAAATTTGAGCTGCTTTTGTTCTCCGTGCGACTTTATTAATGAGATTATTTCCAAGCTAGTTATATTTCCCCTCGCCGCACAAAAAGAGGGGGGGGGGCATTCATCCGCAAAACCGGCGCGGAACAATAGATCACAGGCCATTGTGAAAATGAATGCGCGCCGCTAAATAGACCTAATCAGCCGGCTTCTTCTTTATGTCTCTTCTCCTCCTTATCACCGAATGTTATTATTGTGTATTGTGTCCCCTCAATGTCACCGTCTGAGTAGGACGCATCGCCGTTCCCTGCTCCCTCTCCTCCCTAATACTGAGGACTGGAAGAGGGCGCGGAACAAGGAGAGATAGGGGGGGCCGGGAGGAGGAGGGGGTGTAGGGAATGGTGTATTGGATGGATGGATGGATAGATAGATAGATAGATAGATAGATAGATAGATAGATAGATAGATAGATAGATAGATAGATAGATAGATAGAAAGAGGCAAGGAGAGAGAGTGAGAAATAAGCAGGGGGAAAAAAGAGAGAGTGGGAAGGTGGGGCAGATAGATGGAAATAGAGATACATGCTTTACATGCATAGATAATAGATATAAAATAGATCAATAGATAGAAGATAGATATAGATAGATTGCTATAAGATGCATGGATCAACATAGAGAGAGGGAGATAGATAGATAGATAGATAGATAGATAGATAGATAGATAGATAGATAGATAGATAGATAGAGATGGAAGATATCTTGGTAAATCATGGTAGACATGAGAGAGAGAGAGAGAGAGAGAGAGAGAGAGAAATAGAAGATCTATCCTATCTATCTATCTCTCTCTCTATATATCTCTCTATCTATCTATCTCTCTCTCTATATATCTCTCTATCTATCTATCTATCTATCTATCTATCTATCATATATAGATAGATCATTGATATAAGAGGTATAGATAAAGAGATAGGAGGTAAACATGAGATAGAGAGATGGAGCAATAGATAGACATAAATGATCGATAGAGAGAGATAATCAGATAGATAGATAGATAGATAGATAGATAGATAGATAGATAGATAGATAGATAGGATAGATCTTCCATATCTCTCTCTCTCATGTCTCTTAATCCATCTCTCATATATCTATCTATCTATCTATCTATCTATCATACATAGATAGATAATAGATATAAGAGAGATAGATAAAGAGATTGTCTTGAGAACCTTTGTCCTGTGAAACATGTAACTCAGGACACAGGATTCCCAAAGCGCTGTGAGCTACCCAAAGAGGCAGAACAACAGAAGCTTCTGGCTTTGTCTGCTGGAAACCACGGACGGAGCCGTCCAGTAAGGGAGGAGTCACTGCTCAAACGCATTCATTTACATGTCAGCTTCAGCTACTGAGCTCTGTGAACAAGCACAGGCGGTCCGATAGCCAGAAAGGGAGAAGTTACAGAGCCCGCAGGCAGGCAGGAGTTTGGAAGCGGAGCATTATAGGATTATAGAATGTGATTTTGCCGGAAGCTCTGTTGGGTGTATAATTTGGGAGTATGTGTGAGAAGGAGCTCATCTCTCCAACACGTGGCACCCGGGGTGGTCACATGACCAGAGATGTCTCAGCGCTGACAGCAGCACAGGTTGCATATCCCTCCCCCCCATTGCTAAAGTGCCCCAGTCAGTTCCGTCTACCCCTTTTCCTGGCTCTGGTGCACTTTCCTACATGACATACTACTACCTTGTAGGCTCAGTGTTGGGAGTAGTAGTCCTATGGAAGGGATATGTTTATACTCGAGCTTTGCCTATCCTGGCCCTGGTGCACTTTCCTACATAACATACTACTACCTTGTAGGCTCGGTGTTGGGAGTAGTAGTCCTATGTAAGGGATATGTTTATACTCGAGCTGTGTGAGGGTTAAAATTGCTGAACACAAGAAAACATAATCTTCCCATCGCCGTTACTCACCGTCTGCAGGTCCCGAAGCTTTCGCAGCGGCTCAGAGGGACGCGGACGATGCAGCTGGAGAAGGCGACGAACAAGGCGTGGTTTTCGCGGTCCACCTGCAGCCCCAAAATCTTGCCGTCCTCCGCCTTCACCCCGCACCTACGGGAGATGACGCAAGGGCTCTTAGCAAGCGGCAGATTTGTGGGATGACATTATTCACCGTCGTCTTTATGGGGATGAGCTCACCTATCTTGGCTGTAGACATTAATCTCCTCCAAGAGAGCCGTCTCCACGGTGGAGTTCTCCGTTGTGCCGGTCAAGACCTTCAGCACCTTCCCGTCCTCCGAGCCGAGGAACAGGACCGTGTAGTTTCCGTACGGGCCGGCTGACGTGTCGGCGGCAATTTGGGTCAATTTGTACCTAGAAAAGGAGAAAAGGGAAGATTTTTTACAACTGTCCACTTCTAGAAATAGCATTTTGTCTCTTATCGCAACAACATTTCTGCTTTGGTAAAATGTGGAACTGTTTGGTAGGGTCCCAAACCACCAGGGCTTCATGACAAAGATGCCTACCAACCTTCCTTCATAATGAGTAACAGTGACAACGCAATCACTCAGCCTCCCTTGTTAGTAGCTGCTCTGATAAGATGCACTCTATGGTCAAACATTTGAGGACACCTGACCATCACATCTGTATGAACTTGTTGGCCATCCCATTCTCTAAAACCAACCATGGTCATTACTATGGAGTTGGCCCCCACTCTTCTGGGTAGGATTCTACAAGATGCTTGAGGGTGTCTGTGGTAATTTGGCCGATTTGTGAGGTTAGGATTCTGTGCAGGACACTCAAGTCCCTCCACCAAACTGGTCAAACCGTGTTGGTCAAGAGGACCAAGCTCACAGTCTGGTTCAATTAATATGGAGTTGACCTTTTGCAGTTCCTCCATGCCAAACTAGTCCAAGTGAAGGCCACTTGAGTTCCACCACAACAGACTCATCAAACCATGTCTTTATGGAGCTGGCTTTGTACACAGGGGGACAGTCATGGTGGCATAGGAAAGGGTCTTCACCAAAGTGGTCAAACCATGTCTTTATGGAGCTGGCTTTGTACACAGGGGACGGTCATGGTGGAACAGAAAAGGGTCTTCACCAAACTGTTACCACAATTGTCCAAAATGTTTCTGTATGCTGTAGCATTAACAGAACCATTTGCCACTGGGAACACCTGAACTCCATTATTTGGAGGGTTGGCCATATACTTTTTTGCCATGTAGTGTAGTATTCCGATTCATCCCAAAGGTGTTTAGTAGGGTTGGGGGCAGTCATGGTGAAACAGAAAAGGGTCCTCACCAAGCCAAACTGTTACAAGGTTCGAAGAGCACAGCTGTCTACAATGTATTTGTATGCTGTAGTATTTTGGAGGGTGTCTGTGGGTACATGTCCATTCAGCCTAAAGAGCATTTGTGAGGTACTGATGTTGGATGAGAAGACCTGGCTCGCAATCAGCAATCTAGTTCATCCCAAAGGTGTTCAGTAGGGTTGAAGGTAGAGCTCTGTGAAGGTCACTCAAGTTCCTCCACACCAAACTGGTCAAACCAGGACTTTATGGAGTTGGCTTTGAAAACAGGGGGCAGTCATGGTGGAAGAGAAAGGGACCTTCACTAAACTGGTCACCCCATGTCTTTATGGAGTTGGCTTTGTACACAGGGGGCAGTCATGGTGGACCAGAAAAGGGCCTTCACCAAACTGGTCACACCATGTCTTTTATGGAGCTGGCTTTGTACACAGTGGACAGTCATGGTGGAACAGAAAAGGGTCTTCACCAAACTGTGACCACAAGGCTGGAAGAGCACAATTGTCTTTGTATGATGTATTATTACCAGAACCTTCACTATACACCTGAAGTCAATCTATTGGAGAGGTCTCAACATACGTTTGGCCATAAAGGGGGGTGTGATGGTCAGGTGTACCCAAGGTTTTGGTTTTATGTTGTATCCGCCTTTCTGGGAGTACGTTGCATCAATGAGTTGGCCAACTCATCAGGCTTGAATTGTCAACAGAGACCGAGTGTGTAATGAGTACATATGATTGTTTTCTAAGTATAATTTATACAATGAAACCAGGTTTTTATTCTTATTATTTATATCAAGCTAGTCTTCTTTTTTACAGGTTAAAAAAGAAAAATTGAACAGACTCTCTATTTGCTTTAAATGGCAATTGAAGACAAGAGCCGCCCTCCGTGTATTTGGAACTCCGTGGAATGACAAATCGGGCGTAGTCGGCAGGACAACAGGTAACAGATGACAGTGTGTGTTCGGAGAACGGGGACGGTTTGTTATACAGCAAGCAGATCTCTGATGAATGGGTTTGGGATACAAATTACCTCATCTATCATGCAAAGGGCAAGATTGTACATAGAAGTTTTGGAGAAAAGGCAGAAGAGTCTATTTGTCAATCACAGTTCAGGATTAGGTATGAGCTACATTTTGTTTTCTGCAGCAGATGATGAATGGGGTAATTTACTACGGAGCGGGATACCCGATACCTCCTGCGTTCCTGCACGTCAATTGTTAATTGCTGCTTTTTATTCTCCAAAGTAAACACAATAAATTGAAGATTCGCCACAGGAGAAGAAGAAGAAAGAAAAAAAGTTTTCTTTCCTATTCTTTATTACAGATCTGTTCACAAGCAGTAAGATTTTGATGATAACAACTACGTAGTGTGAGGAGGACCTCATAATCCTTTCCAGCTACGCTATGAGGCCAAAAGTTGGTGGACCCCTGACCATCAGACATACTGTTGGTGGGCTTGTTGGCCTTCCCATTCAAAACCATGGCCATTAAAATGGAGTTACCAACCTCCTCACCCCCCTGTCATCCTTTTGTGACCACAACAACCTCTACTCTTCTGGGAAGACTTTCCTCAAGATTGTGGAGGGTGTCTGTGGGAATTTGTGCCCATTGGTGATGTCATGTTGGGTGAGAAGACCTGGCTCACAGTTGAGGTTCCAATATATTCCAAAGGTCCTCAGTAGGGTTGAGGTCAGGGGTCTGTGCAGGACACTCCAGATTCTCCACACCAAGCTGGTCAGACTTTATGGAGTTGGCTTTGAGCACAGTCACAGAAAAGGGTCTTTATCAAACTGTTACCACAAGGTAAGAGGAGCACAATTGTGTAACATGTTTCTGTATGCTGTAGCATTAACAGAACCCTTTGCAACTGGGTTCACCTGAGCTCCATTATTTGAAGGGGTGGCCACATATTTTCTTGCAAATACAACCTTTGTAACCTTCGCAAATACAACCTTTGCCTTGTAATGTATTGTTCCAATTCATCCCAAAGGTGCTCAGTAGGGTTGAGGACAGAGCTCTGTGAAGGTTGGAGGAACACAGTAACGTAGTGTTCCAATTCAACCCAAAGGTGTGTTCCGTAGGGTTGAGGGCAGAGCTCTGTGACGGTTGGAGGCACACAGTAATGTAGTGTTCCAATGAATCTCAAAGGTGTTCAGTAGGGTTGATTGCAAAGCTCTGTGAAGGTTGGAGGGACACAGCAATGTAGTGTTCCAATACTTCCCAAAGGTGTTCAGTAGGGCTGAGGGCAGAGCTCTGTGACGGTTGGAGGGACACAGCAATGTAGTGTTCCAATACTTCCCAAAGGTGTTCAGTAGGGCTGAGGGCAGAGCTCTGTGACGGTTGGAGGGACACAGCAATGTAGTGTTCCAATACTTCCCAAAGGTGTTCAGTAGGGCTGAGGGCAGAGCTCTGTGACGGTTGGAGGGACACAGCAATGTAGTGTTCCAATACTTCCCAAAGGTGTTCAGTAGGGCTGAGGGCAGAGCTCTGTGACGGTTGGAGGGACACAGCAATGTAGTGTTCCAATACTTCCCAAAGGTGTTCAGTAGGGCTGAGGGCAGAGCTCTGTGACGGTTGGAGGGACACAGCAATGTAGTGTTCCAATACTTCCCAAAGGTGTTCAGTAGGGCTGAGGGCAGAGCTCTGTGACGGTTGGAGGGACACAGTAATGTAGTGTTCCAATTGATCCCAAAGGTGTTCAGTAGGGTTGAGGGCAGAGCTCTCTGAAGGTTGGGGGCACACAGTTGTCTACACTGCAAGCTGCTGAGTCCTCCATACCCAAAAGTACTGGTCATCTCTCCTATGGTGACCAGTGCTGAAGACATCAGGGTGGTGGTGGTGGGGGGGGAACGGAGGAGGAGGAGTGCCCCAGTGTGTTGACAGTAGCAACTGTGACTTTATGACTTTATTAGGAACCAGAAGTAGATCTGAACTGCAAGCACCCTTGATTATTATATTACGGTGCTCAATGAACAATGAAACATAAGAGGTTGCATTTGCGAACTTGCTTGATACCATGAACATATTAAAGGAACAAAAGCATTTTAAAGTGAGCGACTAGATCATTAAACCTTTTGTATGTTGCCTCTTGCCCCCCATTGACTAGAAAACAGTCGTCGCAAGGCTGAGGGACCCCATGCGGTTGTTTCACAGCACGATTACATTGAGTAGGCTGGTTATATCGGTTTTAATACATTAACTAATACTGCAAGGAAGTGAGTGGAGCATTGCTCTCCATCACAGTCTATAGGGCTCTAAGATGAAGCGCATTCCATGAAACATTTGTAAGAGTCTTGCTTTGTTTGTCAACATATAACGTGGTAACAAGCTCCCTGGGGGCCGGATTTTGAGAGCTTATTCGATTTTTCCTATGAGAACTAATCAAATCCGGCAAAAAACATCAGGGCTGAAGATTTTAAATCGCTTATCTTTGTCAAGCCTGTTGCTAGTTGCTAGTGTGGCTACTAGACATTTAGTGGTAGCCGGGGCTGTAGTCGGCCTGACTGGATTATAGTGGCAATTATCTGGTTAATTCCAGGTGTCTGGCATTGCCTGTACCCCCCCCCCCCTCCTGGGCGGAGTGTGACTCTGTCATATTGTGGGACAGCCAATGAGAGATGCTATAGTGTAGGTACAGTACAGCAGCCAATCACCGGGTTTCTCTCAGCCAGTGGTGCATGCTGGGATAGGGTACATATACTGGAGGGATTTGCCATGTGTTCAGACTAGCCGGAACCAGCCTTGGAATAGGGCTGGGTGGCGCTGTTCAGCCTGCCCCCCAGGCTAGGCCTGAGGCCTGGGGGTGGGCATAGGCTGGTGTGAGGGAAAGGTTTCTCTGAAGCCTCCAACATGGAGGAGGCCTGTGTTGCTGATGAAGGAAGAGACCAAGGGCCAATGCTGGCTCTGTTCAGCCTGCCCCCCAGGCTAGGCCTGAGGCCTGGGGGTGGGCATAGGCTGGTGTGTTGAAAAGGTTTCCCTGAGTCCTCCAACATGGAGGAGGCCTGTGTTGCTGATAAAAGAAGAGACCAAGGGCCAATGCTAGCTCTGTTCAGCCTGCCCCCCAGGCTCGGCCTTAGGCCTGGGGGTGGGCATAGGCTGGTGTGTTGAAAAGGTTTCCCTGAGTCCTCCAACATGGAGGAGGCCTGTGTTGCTGATAAAAGAAGAGACCAAGGGCCAATGCTAGCTCTGTTCAGCCTGCCCCCCAGGCTCGGCCTTAGGCCTGGGGGTGGGCATAGGCTGGTGTGTTGAAAAGGTTTCCCTGAGGCCTCCAACATGGCGGAGGCCTGTGATGCTGATGAAGGAAGAGACCAAGGGCCAATGCTGGCTCTTGAAGTACTCTGGAACTAAGAGGACTTCAGGAGCATGGTCGGTGTCTTTCCTGTGTTGAGGATCTGGATTCATCCTGCCTATCTGCTGATTCAGTTGCTATCCGCTGCCTCCCAAGTGGAACTACACTGATATGCCAACCAGGTCTGGTGAGTCTGGAGCTCCCGTTGGTCACCCCTGAAGGTTTAGAACCCCTCCATCCTCTCTCCCCAGTGAAAACTTTCAATAAAACGTTATTCTGCATTATACTACTGGAGTGGACATCAGTTTGTGGGCACTAGAAGAAGGGCGGTGAATGCTAATGTGTGGGCAGCTGAAGAACATACCCTAGACAGACTAGAGATGAACCGGGCATTCAGCGGCTCCTTCGGGGGTGAGCGCTACATTAGTTATATGTAAGCAATGACAATATTGACCCCATGCTTACTAGTTGCCGTTTGGTCCTTGCCAACACATCTACTTCATAGCCAACAATGAGGTGTGCGTGTTCATACCTGCTGGTCGTCTTTGTGAACCACGGCGTCTCCGTTATAGAAGGCACAGCCTCGTCCAGGAGAGGGTAGGATTTGATGAAGGAGAGGGTCTCATCCGGGAACTCCGTGGAGGCTTTGTAGGAGGCGGCGTTTCCAGACCCCGCACAGCTACCAGGCCTGGAGGTGGAAGAAGAGTGGGACTCAGCCTTGCACATGGACCTCCACAGCTTTGCATGTGATGACATGATCAGCCTCTTACCTGGGCACGGGGACCTTGTCTTCTGGAATGGGGGTCCAAGCCGATTCGGTGGTCTTTTGCTCTTTGAACTTTCCGTTGAAGACCTTCTCGATGTCGTCCATGTAGAAGGCACAGACTCCTGAGCCGGTGATACTGGTGTGAACAAGAAGGAAGAGATCAGTCAAGGTTAAAATGACCATAACGGCTTTTTTTTTTTTTACTGAAGAATATCTAAAACCAAAAATTGTTTTAGCTGCTTTAGAAGAATTGAACCCAGTCAGGTATTTTACTTTGGCCATTTGTGTCTCATGTGAAGAGATTTCCCCTCAAATTCCTGAGGTTACAACTCTAGAAATCTCTTCAACGCCAGTCAATCCCCTCTTAGACATTTGTCACAGGCAGGGCCAGACTTCTGAGGCCCGGCCTTGGGGCAGCAGGTAGTAGAGGGGCAGCACAGCCGCCGGGCAGTTTTTTTTTCTACATTTAGCCCTTCTTCGGGCAATTGAGGAACCCGGCCTTGGGGCAGCAGAGAGTAAATCCGGCCCTGGTCACAGGAACAAGTGTTCCCTTTTTACTTATTACTAAGGAATGAATGCATGTAATATCACATTGAAGAAGGTGCTTAATAATACACTAAATGACCAAAAGTATGTGGACACTTCTCCAAACTTCTGAGCTCGGGTGTTTTTGGTGAAAGGACCTGTTATGGCTACAGCAAACGGACATTTTCCAAAACCGTAAGGGCACCCTAGAAAATGTCCAGTCCTTTTTTGGCTACGGAGGACCTGGTGGGCCAATTTAGATAACTGGCCCCACTTTACGGAGGACTTGGTGGGCCAATTTGGATAACTGGCCCCACTTTGTGGCAACAGTCTTATCTACTCTGGCATGAGGTGCCCCTGCATACAAGGCCAGCTCCATAAAGACATGGTTTGGTGTTGAGGAACTCAACCCTACTGAACACCTTTTGGAATGAATGGTAACACCATTCGGAAGCCAGGTCTTCTCATCCAACATCAGTACCTGACCTCACAAATGTTCTTCTAGCTTGATAGACCCAACTTCCCATAATGACACTCCAACATCTTGTGCAAAGCCTGCCCAGAAGAGGGAGGCCATAAGGAGGGGGCAAATTCATATTAACGCCCATGGTTTTACAATGGTTAACGCCCATGGTTTTTGGTAGGGATGCGCCGATACCGGTATTTTGGTACCGAGTACGAGTACCGATATTTTTTTTTCCGTACTCGCCGATACCAATTACCGAGTACCGGAAGTCCCATTCAGGAAGCCAGGCGGCGTGTAATTACTTTCCACCTGGCTTCCTGATTAGCCTGGCAGCGTGTAAAGACCCGCCACCCGGCTTCCCGATTAACAAGAAAGCCGTCCCATGCTTCTCATCACTATGTGACGAGAAAGCATGGAGCCGGCTTGCTGGCCAATCATGGAAGATGGGCGCTGCGTAATGGCGCTGCGCCCAGCTTCCTTATTTGGCCGGGAGGCCGGCTCCATGCTCCCTCGTCATGAGATGACGAGGGAGCATGAACCCGGCTTCCCGGCCAATCAGTTTGGCCAGGAAGTCGGCTCCATGCTCTCTCGTCACAAGTGACGAGGGAGCATGGAGCCGGCTTCCCGGCCAATCGGGAAACCAGGCAACGTGTAATGACGCGCTGCCCGGCTTCCTGATACAGGAAGTATCGGGCTAGGCATCGGAGCATTTGGGCGAGTATGAGTACTAGTACTAGTATCTGTATCGGTATATCCCTACTGAACACCTTTGGGATGAATGGTAACACCATTCGGAAGCCACGTCTTCTCATCCAACATCAGTACCTGACCTCACAAATGTTCTTCTAGATAGACTCAACTTCCCATAATGACACTCCAACATCTCGTGGAAAGCCTTGCCCGGGATGAGGAGAGGCCACAAGGAGGTGTGGCAAATCCATATTAAACGGCCACGTTTTTTACAATGGTTACCGCCCATGGTTGTTGGAATGTCTAACGAGCTCATGGCTTGATGGTCAGGTGTCCACAAACGTTTGGTCATACAGCGTTGATTCCTTTTTAAAGATATATTATATATACTTCTGTCCGTACAAGCGCTGTAGACTTTAGCTTTTGCCGTAAAACCCGCGTCCCTCCGGATCCCTTCATTTTACGAGAAGACATTTTTTTACCGTTGATACATACGGTTCTACGTCTGCCAACCGATATCTTGCCCGTCTCCCAGAAGATAACTCTTAGATAACGTTGGCTTTTTTGTGGTTCCTCGTACGGCTATCGCGCCTTACATGCTTTTCTCTGGTGGCGCGGTATGTATATATTACCTTCCATTACCTGCGGTTTCCCCTTTTATAATTCGTAATTTATTTCCTCCCGTCT
>NW_017308855.1:30859-34660 GCF_000935625.1 Nanorana parkeri | reverse complement strand
AGGGAGGGCAGGTAGAAGAAGAAGAGGAGGAGAGGGCAAAGGCTCGGGCTGATTAGCATTTAGTACCGATGAGGCCGCTCGCTCATGTAATGCGATTGGAGACTCCGGAATAATTAAGGGACCGGGTTTGCATGTTAACGAATCTAGATTGAGATGGGAGAGAGACGCTTGAGGTCTTTAATGGACTGTGACGTGGCCGCGGACCATTCGGGAGGCTGCCGGTCCTATGGAAGCCGACGCAATAAAATGGCCGGGTGACGGCACCCACGGATGTCCTGCAAGGACATTCTCCAACTTTGGCCTTTTGGGGAACCGGTGCTTTGTAGCATACACAAACTATTTTTGGGGGGTCCGGTTTATATATGGGCAAATAGTCACAGAGCCGTAGCTAGGTCCTTTTGTGCCCGAGGCAAGAAGGCCCCGTTCACACCTGAGCGTTTTACCGCGCGTTCCTACACTCGGTAAAACGCTCAAGAGGTGAAAACCCATGCTTGCCTATGGGCATGGTTCTCACCTGCGCGTTTTACCGCCCATTCGATCCCGTGGTAAAACGCCCAGTGGGCCCCGCCTCCTCCTCCACTGCTGGCTCTCATTGACTCTGTGGAGAGGAACGCGCCGCCGCACAGATTACTGTCTGTGATCCGACAGTGAAAACCGCCAGCAGAGGATCACCATAGCGGCCCGCACACGGCATCTGGCCTGGGCCCCACCGTGCCCCGGGCCCCATAGCGGCCGCCTGGGTCGCTATGGCGATTGTTACGCCACTGCTCCTGATATTCTTTCTCAAACTAACCTAGAAGCACTCCACAGCCACACGGCGGCCTCCTTAAGTGTCGCACTCTAGAGATGGGCCAACTTTTTGGCTTTTCCCTCGCGCCTCCTCACCTGTTGGCCTGGGTGGTGAACACTCCAATGACGGCCGGCCGGTTGTTGATGGCGAGGATGTCGCTCATGGACTGGAGGACGTCGAAGTAGAAGAAGGCGTCTCCCGGGACGGAGCAGTTGAGCCGGGCTTTCAGGAAGGAGGTCCAGTACTTCTCCAGGACGCGGGGCGAGCCGCCCATGTCGTTCTTGCACACTCTGGCCACCCGAGAGAAGGTCACCTGGGCCAAGACAAAGTCACCTTATAAATGGAACTCGGAGTACTTTATTTTTTATTTTTTTTTGGATGTACAGAGAAGGGTTCTGGTTCCCTACAAAGTCATTGAAGTGGCCCGTTACCATGACAAACAGACCTCACAACACACATATTGTGAAGTTTAGGGCTTTGCTAAGACTTCTCGAGTGTTTTCTTCTGTTGTGAGTCATTTTGGTGTCACCCCTCCAATGGTGGCACCCGTCCCGCAGCCCCCGCACCCCCCTTGTGACGCCACTGGGTGACAGCAACATTGGCAACAAACTGTTGGAGATTAACTCCGGTACCGCTGCAGCTCGCGGTATACTGAGACGCCGCAGCCGGAGCGCATCCCGACCTCGAGATCCGCCCAGCTGCGTGAGTGACAGCTGGCTCTGCCTATCTAGAGGCAGAGCCAGCTGTGCCCGCCCTGGAGCCAATGGCACCTCTAAGGACGGCGTAATTTGCTTGTGGTGACACCGCCGGTCCCGTGACAAGCCCAGTAATATATATATATATACACGCGGCGAGGAGGGGGAGGCGGGGCCACGTCCCCCTTTGGAAGGCCGCGGGGGAAACTAATCCGGCGGGCCGTGTCTCCGGCTGATAAACGATGGCGGGTTATCAGATCCGGAAACGGCCGCCGCCGCTCATTTTCTGCGTTGGCTGGCCGGGCGCAGATAGCCGCGCTGCCCTTTTGGTGCAGATGATTGGATAAGCGCCCCCTCCCATCCCCCCCAGTCTCCGGGACGCGGTGACTATTATCAGCGCGGTGCAGGCAGCGTGGCGGCGCGGGCGAATGTAGTCATTATCTTGTAATGCTGTGATGGGGACGGAGGAGAGATAAGAGACGGATTCTCTGAAAAGATTGCCTTGGTAGCGGCGTGGCGCCATTGCTCGTGTCCCCCCCTCAGCCAGCGGCTCAATCAGCGGGGGGCAGAAGGGGGGGCGTGTGTGTGGTGTCATTGCTCGTGTCCCCCCCTCAGTTGGTGGCTCAATCAGCGGGGTATAGAATGCAGAGACCACTGGTGGCTACTATAGAATGCAGAGACCACTGGTGGCTACTATAGAATGCAGAGACCACTGGTGGCTACTATAGAATGCAGAGACCACTGGTGGCTACTATAGAATGCAGAGACCACTGGTGGCTACTATAGAATGCAGAGACCACTGGTGGGCGTGGCTACTATAGAATGCGGAGACCATGGGTGGGCGTGGCTACTATAGAATGCGGAGACCACGGGTGGGTGTGGCTACTATAGAATGCGGAGACCACGGGTGGGCGTGGCTACTATAGAATGCGGAGACCACGGGCGGCTATGACACGGAACACGTACCTTGCCCAGGGTGGTGTACTCCATGGAGATCTCCCGGAAGAAGAAATACACGAAGTTCCCGTAGTCCACGGCGTGGATGAAATGCGGTTCTGGAACGGTAGAGAACACGGAATTAAAACATTGACGACCCACCAGAACCCGACCAGAGATTCTGATCCACTGTACGCAGATCGTTCTGTCCGTGGTCCCTCCTCGTCACTTCCTGTTCAGGGGACCAGAAAGGAAGTGAGAACATCCCACGGGGGAGACGGGGCACAGCGGCTAGTAGTGAATCTATACATAGAAGGAAAAAGGGGGCGGAGTTCCACGAGTAGAAAGGCCCACCTCCTGCCTTGTGGATACCTCTGCAGAGAGACCGCTGCTTCCACACAGAGAGCAAAGGTCCTTTTAGAAGAGACAACAAAGCTCATGCTTCCTGCTGGTCGTAGATCTCTAGCTCTGACTCTGCAGGGGGTGTGTGGGACCTCTGCAGAGAGGCCGCTGCTTCCCCACACGTAGAGCAAAGGTTCAGGCCCCCTCTGGTGATTCCGTCCTGTGGCTGTGAAGTCAACAAAGCTCCTATTCCTTGCTGGTCATGGATCTCTGACTCTGTGGGGGGGTGTGTGTCAGACCTCGGCAGAGAGGCCGCTGCTTCCACACAGACGGTGCTGGCAGCGGACAAGTTTTCCCAACTTCATGACATCGAATGTGATGTGTTGCCCCGCCTCCTTACCTCGGAGCCCCTTGGAGTCGTACTTGACGGTGCGGAGGACTTTAGATGGATTCTACGTAAGCTCCTCCCACCATGGTGGGCGTGTCTTGCGGTGGGCATGTCTTGTGGTGACCCTCCAATCATCTGGTTGGCCAGCCCAGGCGGAAATTTGCAAAATATTTTGTGGTCCACCAATCAAACGTCTAAAGGGGCTCTTGGTGATAATTTTATAGGGTCCAAGGACTCAAGGCGCTTACCAAATTGGCGTTGGGGCGGCCATCTTGGACACGCTCCGTAGACTGTCAATTAGGGTTAATTCAGCACAGGGATGGTGGGGGCCCCTCATAATGGGCACAGCGGGGGAACAGACCCGGGAACTCAGCACAGGGAGGGTGGGGCTCCTCATAATGGGCACAGCGGGTGTACAGACCCGGGAACTCAGCACAGGGATGGTGGGGGCCCCTCATAATGGACGGACCCTTTAAATCCGGCCATTTAGCACTCAGTCATGAAGAGCGTCCTCTGATTGCAGTGGCCGGGCTCGGCGCGGTGGAGGATTAGGGAGGATTATCGGCCTCCTCGGGTCTAATCCCCATTAATTCGCGCTGCGTCTTAATTGCTCAAAAAGTCCTTTTGTGCCTTGGGGGGCGCGAGTCCCG
>NW_017308855.1:23156-30845 GCF_000935625.1 Nanorana parkeri | reverse complement strand
TAAAGGACAATTATCAGCAGATTCTGCAGGTTGGGGAGATGCGCGGTAGGGTCACGGTGGCACGCTGAGCGCTGCTTGTTTAAAGAGGACCTTTCGCCCCCTTCACGGGTCTGACAAAGTATTTTTATATCGCAGCAGCATTATTATTAAAGGCCGAGCTCCGGTCCAGTGACTTTGCCGAGGTTTCTATGAAGCATCAGTCTGCTGCAGGCAGGAGGAAGCATTTCCCCAGTCTCCCCTCCCCCAGTGATCAGTCTGCTGCAGGCAGGAGGAAGCATTTCCTCAGTCTCCTCCCCCCCAGTGATCAGTCTGCTGCAGGCAGGAGGAAGCATTTCCTCAGTCTCCTCCCCCCCAGTGATCAGTCTGCTGTAGGCAGGAGGAAGCATTTCCTCAGTCTCCCAGTCTCCCCTTCCCCCTGTGAATTCACAAGGAGAGAGGCTGCTCTGCGTCAGTCATTCTTGAACACAGCCAAGAACTGCGCAGGCATCGGGATCTACATGATTACGTCCTCCCTACGCCGGCGTATCAGTCCAGGAAGTACATGCCGACCCTGGGTGATGCCTGAACAAAGATGGCTCCGTCCTTCCGGAGAGAAAACCAGATGTCTGGGGGGCAACTGCGATATCTGATGACAGGTCCACTTTTAAAAAAAACGTTTGCCGTCTTACCTGCAAAGAGGGCCACGTTGGTTTGCTTGGCGTCAAAGGGGCACCGCGCTTGGCCGTTAAACTCTTCGCCTTCCTGCTCCAAGGTTTTGATCTGGAATGATAAAACGGGAGTTTCGTTCCATCAAAACCATTTCGTTAAAAACCTACGGGACAGCCTAATGTCTTCCTGTTCTTCACCAAGTCCAATATTTGTGACCTTCACCCATAACGGTGTCTGGGGGATGAGTGAAATTGGACTTATCACTTCATAAAAATTTTGGTCAAATTTTGCCATTTTGGTGACATGCATTGGAGTCAATGTGAAAGGCTGAATTGAGGGGATTTGAAAGGGTGTAATGGGCTATACATGACTCCTGAAGGTTACGGAAGCTTACAACTAGGGATGCACCGATACCGGTATTCGGTATTTTTTTCCGGTACTCGCCGAGTACCGGAAGTTCTGTTCAGGAAGCGTGTAAGACTCACCACCTGGCTTCCTGATTATCAAGGAAGCCGTCCCCATGCTTCTCGTCACTGTGACGAGAAAGCACGGAGCCGGCTTGCTGGCCAATCATGGATGCCGGGCGCCGTGCAATGACCCGGCGCCCGGCTTCCTGATTGGCCAGGAAGCCGGCTCCACGCTCCCTCGTCATGAGGTGACGAGGGAGCATGCAGCTGGCTTCCCAGGTCAATCAGAAAGCCGGGCAGCGCGTCATTACATGCTGCCCGGGCTTTCTGATTGGCCGGGAAGCCGGCTCCATGCTCTCTCGTCACAAGTCCAATCAGGAAGCCGGGCAGAGTGTAATGACATGCTGCCCGGCTTCCTGATTCAGGAAGTATCGGGCTAGGCATCGGAGCATTTGGGTGAGTACTAGTACTCAGTATCGGTATCGGCACCGATACAAGTATCGGTATCGTTGCATCCCTACTTACAACTGAACTGCGCCTTTTCTTTTGCCCAAAAATGATCCCCTTGTGACATCGTGATCATGTGGCTTCAAGCAAGTCTTCATGGTAAAATTGTTAATTTCCACAAAATTTTGGTAAGCCATCATTTCTCTGCGAAATTGCTCTACTCATCTCTACAGACTTTCTTGCCAGAAGATATTTCTCAAAGATCTTACAATTTTCTGTTGACCATTTCCCTCTAGTATTGACCTACCGGGCAATAGATACCTTGACTCACTGGATCTGGGGGTCAAGGGTTATACTCCAAAATGGGTAGACACCGAAAACAATCCACTCTGCACGTATCTACAACCCCTCCATGGTCTCTATGGTCAATAGAAAATCGCAAGATATTGCAAACAATTCCTCTTACCTTGTAGTTTCGGCATATCGGGTTGAAGGAATTGGTGCCGCAGGCGATGAGGGTTTGGTCATTCTTGATTACCAGAACTTTAATATAGTTGTAGCACTCGTCCTGAGGAGGGAAAGTACATCGGTGTTTAATTGTACGGCCCTTATGATTGTTCCTCAATATCTAAACAGACTAAAGGCAAAGAGGTGGAGGTCGTCGTTTTGAGAGCTGTTGGCCATTGTAGCCAACCAGTCAGTGATACCACTGAGGAACCGTTGTGGTGGTCATTGTGTAGATGAAGCATTGGACAACAGTGTTTGCTAGTGTAGCCAACCAATCAGTGACACCACTGAGGAACACTTGTGGTGGTCATTGAATTGTGTATCTGAAACATTGGACAGCTGTGTTGGCCAGTGTAGCTAACCAATCAATGACACCACTGATGAACAGCTGTGGTGGACATTGCATTGCATAGCTGAAACATTGAGCAACTGTGTTGGGCAGTGTAGCCAACCATTCAGTGACACCACTGAGAAACACTTGTGGTGGTCATTGGGTTGTTTAGCTGAAACATTGGACAACTGTGTTGACTAGTAGCCAACCAATCAGTGACCCCGCTGAGGAACACTTGTGGTGGACATTATGTTTCGTAGCTGAAATATTGGACAATTGTATTGGCCAGTGTAGCCCACCAGTGACACCACTGAGGAACACTTGTGGTGGTCCTTGTGTAGATGAAGCGTTTGTCAACAGTGTTGGCCAGTGTAGCTAACCAATCAATGACACCACTGAGGAACACTTGTGGTGGCCACTGGGTTGTGTAGCTGAAACATTGGACAACTGGTTCCAACACGTGCTCTCACCGAGACCTGTTTTCCCGACATAAAACTTTGAAACTTGCACTTTTTTTGAGGTAGAGAAGAACATGCGAGTTCGGTTCTATCCTTGGCCAATGAACTACGTACAATGTAACTGCTTTTAATTGCAGATTAATTATTTAATCGGCAAATGCTTTTAAAAGTTTAGACTTCCCTGGCGTCGGCGAAATCAAAAAGCGATAACGCGTAGGAATAAACTGAAGGACTGTATTATACATACGAATGTTGTTTTCCTTTATCTAAAAATGGTGAATGGTGAATGGTGAAGGTAACGCCGTGAAAGGACGAGGAACCTTGTAAAAAAAAGGAGGCCATGATTCAAAACGTTTCCTTTTATCTCCATGCGGATCGTTACTAAGAAGCGGGAACTGTGTGTCCAGATCTAATCACCGGGGAGATATGACAAAGCGTCGCCGGGATGAAAACAACAGGCACACGGCGGGGGCCTGGTTCTCGGCAATCCTGCGGCGAACGTCCGCAGGACTATCTTTATTCATGAAGAGCTGGCTCTTGTGATTTTTATCTGAGGTGGTGCATCTGAGGAGAAGCGGGCTATTACTGGCGTAATAAATGTTCGGCCGGCGAGGGACATATCGAAGGGGGCCCAACGGATGACGGATGTAGGAGCTGTTCCTCACGCGGGGCCGTTTTCTTGGTCTGCATCCTGCCGATGGCGACCCGCACACAGGAGGCTCTTCCATCACGATTGAAGTCTTGAAAGCCTTTTGCGCCAGAAAATGTCACATGATGGATGGGCTGTCGGTGGAACGGTGATGGATTAATGCCAGCTGAAGCTCCGGTTAAGGCGCGCTCATTTATAGGCAGCATAAGAAGCCATATTGCGGGATATAAGAGCAGTCGCGCCGATGACATCAGGGAGATACCGAAGGGGGCAATCAATCAGTACTAGGGACACGACGACGGCTAATGGGAGGCCACCATTTTGTGGCAGAACCAGCACCACCATGTAAAGTGGACCTTCCAGTAACTTTACAAATCTGCATGAATGCATTTCTTCAACAGTATTATTTTTCGGAAGGCTTTTATCAGTAAACAAAGCTCTTTAGCTCTGGTCAGATGTCTAGGACATCATCTGCAGGTAGGAGGAAGTATTGCCTCAGTCTCTCCTCCCACAGTGATCAGACTACAACATTGTAACTGTAGATGGTGACCCTGGATGATGCCTGGACATGGATGGGGTGCCATCTTGGAAAGGAAAGCAGATGAAGGCATTGATCTCTTTCCTGGATGATGCCTGGACATGGATGGGGTGCCATCTTGGAAAGGAAAGCAGAGGAAGGCATTGATCTCTTTCCTGGATGATGCCTGTACATGGATGGGGCACCATTCTTGAAAGGAAAGCAGATGAAGGCATTGATCTCTTTCCTGGATGATGCCTGTACATGGATGGGGCACTATCCTGGACAGGAAAGCAGATGTAGGCATTGATCTCTTTCCTGGATGATGCCTGTACATGGATGGGGCACCATTCTTGAAAGGAAAGCAGATGAAGGCATTGATCTCTTTCCTGGATGATGCCTGTACATGGATGGGGCACCATCCTGGAAAGGAAAGCAGATATAGGCATTGATCTCTTTCCTGGATGATGCCTGTACATGGATGGGGCACCATTCTTGAAAGGAAAGCAGATGAAGGCATTGATCTCTTTCCTGGATGATGCCTGTACATGGATGGGGCACCATCCTGGAAAGGAAAGCAGATATAGGCATTGATCTCTTTCCTGGATGATGCCTGTACATGGATGGGGCACCATTCTTGAAAGGAAAGCAGATGAAGGCATTGTTCTCTTTCCTGGATGATGCCTGGACATAGATGGTGCACCATCCTTGAAAGGAAAGCAGATGAAGGCATTGATCCCTATCCTGGATGATGCCTGGACAAGGATTGGGCACTATCCTGGAAAGGAAAGCAGAGGAAGGCATTGATCACCTTGAGAGGTATTAAATACCTGGAATTGTTAGACTGACACATAACGTCACATGTATGCACTCCATATTAAAAAATGTAATGGGTCCATTTTAAGGTGGCCATCCGTTTGGCAATAATGGATAATGGTTGCCAAGTGTATGGCCGGCACTGGCCCCAATAGGTAGGTATTGTGGAAAAACCATTTTTTACATCAACAGTATACCGCAATTCTGCTTTTTTAGGATCTTCAGTCAATTTCGCTCAATGCTTGTTGGGCCCCCAACCTCCAAACCACAAACAAAGTTTCTCCCCGAAGCCGTCGTCAAACTTTCGCCATCGAGAGAGGTTGAAGGAGGCCAAGATAAACCGCCAGTATTTATATAACTACGGTCTGACACCAATAATTTTGATTTATCCTTGTTGAGCACCTTGAGAAAAGCAATCGATAAAGCCTATCTACTTTATACAATCCAATAGATAACATAATGAAAAGCCCTCACGATCAATGTGAGCCAATCAAACCCTGACATTGCTGATGGCGGATTAAAATACGAACAAATGACAGGGCTGCCACTAGGCAAAGGTTGGCAGTCTTCTAGGTGAAGGGTCCTGCTGAAGTCTGGAATGTGGTCTTAAAAATACATGAAATGAAAGGCTGGGCTCCTTCATGCCTTTTAATGGGGAGTCTTGGCTTCTTCATACCTTTTAATGGGGAGTATTGGCTTCTTCATGCCTTTGAATGGGGAGTCTTGGCTTTTTCATGCCTATAAATGGGGAGTCTTGGCTTCTTCATGCCTTTTAATGGGAAATCTTGGCTTCTTCATGCCTTTGAATGGGGAGTCTTGGCTTCTTCATGCCTTTTAATGGGGAGTCTTGTCTTCTTCATGCCTTTAAATGGGGAGTCTTGGCTTTTTCATGCCTTTTGAATGGGGAGTCTTGGCTTCTTCATGCCTCTTAATGGGGAGTCTTGGCTTCTTCATGCCTCTTAATGGAGAGTCTTGTCTTCTTCATGCCTTTAAATGGGGAGTCTTGGCTTCTTCATGCCTTTGAATGGGGAGTCTTTGCTTCTTCATGCCTATAAATGGGGAGTCTTGGCTTCTTCATGCCTTTAAATGGGGAGTCTTGGCTTCTTCATGCCTTTAAATGGGGAGTCTTGGCTTCTTCATGCCTTTAAATGGGGAGTGTTGGCTTCTTCATACCTTTTAATGGAAAGCCTTGGCTTCTTCATACATTTTAATGGGGAGTCATGACTTTTTCATGCCTCCTAATGGGGAGTCTTGGCTTCTTCATGCCTCTTTAATGGGGAGTCTTTACTTCTCCATGCCTTTTAATGGGGATGTTGGCTTCTTCCTGCCTTTAATGGAGAGTCTAGGCTTCTTTATACCTTTTAATGGGTAGTCTTGTCTTCTTCATACCCTTTAATGGAAATCCTTGGCTTCGTCAAGCCTTTTAATAGTTACTCTTGGCTTCTTCATGCCTTTTCAATGCCTAGTGACCTATCTGTGAGAGAATCTCTTTGCAGTCAAAAACCAAGGCTGCAATCACATCTGTGCTTGTGCATTACCATGAGCGTTTGGTAATGAGACAATGGTGGTCTTGAGATGCCTTGAGTGAGTCTGAGCTTCTGGTGTGTTGCTGCACCTTTAAGGAGAATGAGGCTACCTCCAGGTTAGGCTCTTATCAATATACCCATAGCTATACATGACCCAAGTTTGGAGCTCAGATCGTTTTCAGTTAGGGGTCACACTTGACGGAAGTACCTTGATGTGGAACATGTATTCAAAACCATACACGAGGCACCTAAACCCTTTAAGGCACCACAAAGCAAAAATGTGACTACATATGGGGTAAAGTATGCTGGATTGGCCAAAATTAAGTCAGGAACTTTTTTTTGTGCGTTAGACCTCATTGAGGTCCCATAGGATATGGGGACCGTAGGGTAAAAGCCAAGCAAAGTATGCTGCGTTGGGCACAAATAAGTCAGGAACTTTGTGTAGTGCGTTAAACCTCATTGAGGTCCCACAGGATATGGGGACCGTAGGGTAGAAGCCAAGCAAAGTGCACTAACTTGCATGGCAACACAATTTAACAGTTGTTAATAAGGCGCATTCATATGGGTTAATGGGCCCTGAAGGTGTATTAACTGGCAGACGGCAATCATATCCCTTCCCATGAGGCCTGCACTGCCTACAAGACCATCACAGGCTTTGCTGACCCAGTTCAAATGGCTTCTCGGAAGACCCTCATTGAAAATTCCTCCGATGACATTTGTGGTATCCAAAGCTTTGTGGCGGGGTGGCTGTCCTCTTAGCAGGGCCCCTACACTTTTAACTTTGTAATGATATATACGGGTCTGTGAAAAGTGAGGCCCCCGCCGAGCTGCAAAGGAATAATAACGCTTTCTTGTTGTGAAAATGACACCTGAAAGGGGCTCCGGTGCATGACGGGGATGGCTGTAGCGCTCGCCGCGATGTCTGGCCCATTATGTATTCCCGCTGGCTGTTCCCTCCAGATGATGGCCTCTCATGTGGAGAGAAGAAACTGCCGGGTATTGAAAAGCGAAACACATTTCCTCTGCACACTGAAAAATTTTTTTACCGCTAGAAATTGGTATATTATCCGTCTGGTTTGCTTCTGTCAATCAGTCTATGTCAGAGACACATCCTTTGTAATCGTATACGGTGTGCATTTGTGGAAGCCATAATTTCATAGTTTCTCCTTCATATCTATCTATCTATCTATCATATCAATAGCAGAACATATGACTGCTATAGGGCCCAAAAGCACACGGGGGCCCAGCACTGTCTGGCTACACAGTGATATAGGCCGGTACCAACAGCATTTGGCAATTACATAGATGCAATCATTGCAGTGGCGCAAACAATCGCCATAGCGACCCAGGCAGCCGCTATGGGGCCTTGGGCACAGGGGGGGG
>NW_017308855.1:22586-22902 GCF_000935625.1 Nanorana parkeri | reverse complement strand
GATAGAAGAGGAGGCGGGCGGGAGAGGAGGCGGGGCCCGGCGACCACAGAGGCGGACAGCCCTGACAGGTAAGAGGTGTGCAGCCCATCTGAGACCCTGCAGAGCTCACTATAGAGAGTCTTTGGTGGGCTCTGCAGGGACACTCTCAGGTGGGCTCTGCAAGTGGCATAACTAGCAATCGCGGGGCCACGTACAAAATTTTGCTAGGGGGCCCTGTGATTTCTAGTTACGCCCCTGAATCATTGTATATGTCTTGGGAACCTCCGTTGACTTTGTCCACAGTTCAGAAGTAGAGTTTCTGCTCAGACATATGGCG
>NW_017308855.1:13521-22386 GCF_000935625.1 Nanorana parkeri | reverse complement strand
ACCCGCCGTTGCTGAGCTCAGCAAGAGAGATCCTCCGCTGTGCAACATCACAGCCGCCTCCTCCTGCGAGAGGAGCGGGGGGTCAGCTGCCGCTCAACTCCTACAGCATGCTCTTCTTAATTAAAGGCGAATTCTAATTAGTGCCGGAGTTAATTTCATTTTCCCTGGGCCAGCGGTTGCAGCTCTCTCTAATTTAGAAAATTTTCATTTGGAGAATGGGAACAAAAGGGCTGAGCCGACCGGGGGGAGGAGAGGTGGTAATTGTGTCTGAGATCACATACGCACATCTCTGCAGCTCGTAAAAGAGAGAGAGAAAAAAAGGAAATGTTCATCACAAGCTATTGTGTGAGGTACATTCCTAATTTACCCGTCTGGTCGTCTCGAGAACCTGCCTCAACCATTCAACCGTCGTCTCTATTGGTTTTCTAAAAGAACCTGCATTTCCGTGAACATCAATTCTCCTATAGGCAGGGCGTGTCCAATGCTTACCGGAGACGGCAATTGCAACAAAAAAAAAAGTATTTAATGGACAAATGAAAAGTTGGAGAAGAGGTGATATGGGGGGTGGTGTTGCCATAACCTGCAAAACTATTGGGGCTTAAAGGAGACCTACGGGGTTAAGGCTTTTCCCCATAGTTCTCCTTAGGGTAACGGGAGGACACAAACTAGCGTCCTCCCGTCACCCTAGGCTCAGTATACCGCGGTATACTGAGACGCCGCAGCTGAAGCGGATCCCGACAATTGTGCCGGGATCCGCCCAGCTGCGTGACTGACAGCTGGCTCTGCCTATCTAGAGGCAGAGCCAGCTGTACCCGCCCCGTCCGTTCCGCCAGTCAACGCTGGCGGATCGGAGCGGCCAGGGGGTGGAATCCAGCCCCTCCCCTGTCAAGGCAGAGAGACGTGACAGGATCGAGAGGTGATCGAACGCCGGTATGTGTTCCCTTACCTCCCGATCTAATGAGCCGACCTGTGACAGTCTCATTGTCACGGGTCGGCTAGAACTCCATAGTTCTCCTTTAAGAATTGTAGGACAGCCTCTAGGGAATGGCATGGCTGCAAATAGAAATGGCTGACTAGGACCTACCAATGGAACTATTGGCCTGAGTAATTGTGGAAGGGTTGAAATCGGAAGGTTGGAAGAGAATGGGATGGTTGGCGACACACAACTGGTCAACATATACCAAAGAAACTGGAAGGTTGGAAGAGAATGGGATGGAAGAGAATGGGATGGTTGGCGACACACAACTGGTCAACATATACCAAAGCAACTATTGGGGCTGAGGAGTTTTAAGACCGTGTCAAGGCAATGAGATGGCTGGAGACACATATTTGGCCATTTTGTAGTGAAACTACTGGGGATGAAGAATTGTAGGAAGAGCCTCAAGAGTTTGGGATGGTTGGAAAACAGAATTGGCCAATATATATATATATACCGGTGAAACAACTATGGCAGAACAACCTCTACATACCGATATAACTACTGGGACAGAAACCTTGATGGAGAGCCTCAAGACAATGGGATGGTTGGAGAGAAAGACTGGTCAACTTATATATATATGAGAAAAAAAGTTAAAGACAGAAGAAAGTTGGTGGCCAAACAACCAATGAAGCACTCACAAAATGTATTATTAGCCCTCTAGCACTGCTCACTAGTTATGATTCCTGAGTTGTGTTTTCGGAAAAGTCAATTTTACAAGGGAGTGACCCGAAATAATCACTTACCAGTGGTTTTCCCCGCACGGCACAGTTGTCCATGTTCTGCGTCTTCCATGTTATATACTGAAACGGAGAGGAAGAAGTGAGCATGGGGACTGACCACAATGTAATGCTTAGATATACGGGCTGAAGTAAAGGTTCCAGTGAAGCCCATAAGAACCAACCAACCCCAACCCATAACTTGCATTTCACATACTGGACTGGAATGTGACCGATGCCCTGAGTGTAGTAAGATCTTACTTCCTGGCACGGGCACCTCCCGTGTAAACGGGAGGCCATAATGTACTCCTCAGTATACCCTTTGTTTTATTTATTGTTTTAGCTTTTCCCATCTGGGTGACCAATCTAATCCAATTACAAAACTGGAAAACAATTAAATTGCATCTCCGGCCATTTTCTTTTTTAATTTTAATTGGGGTGGGAAGGGTTAGAACACCAGTCAAGGTTTCTGCGCTCTGCCAGATTCACCCTCTCTGTTTGTCCTGGTGACCATGGTGATTGGGAAAACCAAAATGTTATTGGTGTCACTGGAATGGATGGGAAACCTTCCAATGGGGGGGCACTTGTTCCCCTAACAACTGTCTAAAATTTGTTTTCCCCCTTTTGAGAGATAAATTGACCGTTGTGGTCTATGAGCATTACTTAGATTGAGTCTTAATAGTCTACCGGCGGTCACAGCCTCACCTTGTCGCTGGAGATGGCGTCTTTTGTTCTCCTGAGATCGATTGTGTATACGTAATCTCTAAAAAACAAACAAAACAATAAATAATTGAATTGACGTATTTGAGGAAATTATTCTCGACTGTCGGTGATCAACTGGCTAAAAACAATTTCCATTTTTTATCATGGCGGCCATGTTATTCTTAGCTTTCCTTCGCTTGTTTTTCGCTCCCTCTAAATTTAGACACGGTTGTCCTGCGCAGAGGGAAGTTCTTTTTTTTTTTTCCTTTTCTTAAAAACGGGTCTATTTTGGGCCGCATGAGAAGATTGTAATTTATTTAAAGCGTTTCCAAGCCATCCCCATTATCATCTCCTCAGGCAGGAACAGGTGAGGGAAATCTGCATTGTAATTATGCACATTCTCCTCTTGCCGCGACGTTGATGAATCATCTGTGGCTATAGATGTCGCAGAACAGATCTGGCGTGTCAGGAAATAAACGGTTACATACACACTTCTCGGTAAAAAAATGTACTCGGGGGAGGGGGGGCTTAGGTCTGTCTGAGTCACGCATGACCTCCACCTTTTTCAGAAAAGGTCGTGTACACCCATTGGAACACAAATAACTAACTCCAGACTCCATTGATGGGAGTAATTGTAGGTTTTTCTTCAGGCAGTTCAGCTAAAATGTACTCTTTAACCCTTTTTGGTGCCTCAGCCATCAAAGTACACTATATGGCCAACATTTTATGAACATCTGACCATCACAACCTGTATGAACTTGTTGGACATCCCATTCCAAACCCATTGGCATTAGAATGGAGTTGAGCTTCTTTGTGACCATAACGGACTCTACTCTTCTTGGAAGTGTCTGTGGGAATTTGTGGCCATTTATGAGGTCAAGTACTGATGTTGGATGAGAAGAACTGGCTCACAATCTGCGTTTAAATTCACCCCAAGGTGTTCTATCGGGTTGAGGTCAGGGCTGTGTGCAGGACACTCAAGTTTCTCCACACCAAACTCCTCAAACCATGTTGGACGAGAGGACCTGGCTCACAGTCTGGTTCCAATTGATCCCAAGATTTTCAAAAGGGTTGAGGTCAGGGCTTTATGCAGAAAACTCAAGTTCCTTCACACCAAACTGGTCGCACCATGTCTTTATGGAGCTGGCTTTGTACACAGGGGACAGTCATGGTGGAACAGAAAAAGTCTTTCTCAGAAGTTTCCAGTAGGGTTGAGATCTTGCCTCACGGCTCTGTGTAGGCCACTAATAAGCTGGTCAAACAATGTCGTTATACGGCTGGTTTTGCACAGGGGAACAGAAAAAGGTCTTCACCAAACTGTCATGGTGGAACAGAAAAGGTCATTCCCGGACGTCTCCAGTAGGGTTATGGTCTCAACTCACGTCTCTGTGTAGGCCACTCATGTTCCTCCACAATAAGCTGGTCAAACAATGTCATTATGGGGCTGGTTTTGCACAGGGGAACCAAAAAGGGCCTTCACCAACCTGTTACCATGAGGATGGAAGCCTGCAATTGTCTAAAACATGTTTGTATGTTGTAGCATTAACAGAACCCTTCACTGGAGACACCTCAACTCAATCATTTGGAGGGGGGTCCTCATACTTTTGGTCATTTAGTGTATCAGAGGGACAAATTGTCTCTCATGAGTTACTAAATTGCATTGCTTCTGGTTTCTACAGAAAGTGTCTAAAACATGTCTTTCCTTAGACAAATTGACAACAATTTGTAAACCATATGGTCATATGCCGGTAGGGGGACCCATCCAATTGATTGAGTTACAGTGATAGGCACTTTTACCATCTGACTAAGTGACTCCAGCTTGCATTATCCATACCATCTGTCATTTCTCTAGCAGCTGCACATTGACAGTTGACAGTGAAGATCCACAAGAACAATGCAGAGATTATTGAATTGATACATTCAGTAAGTACATGGCAGGCTTATAATATCTGTAGGGGATATTCCGCCACCAGAGTTCCTGTCCATTATGCAGTCCTAATCATCCTAGGGTGTTTCAGCTCTTCTTGTTGCATTCTCCATGAAACAAATTAAGACTGATACAGTCAACTGGGTGAATGAGATGCCTCTGTAATGGCCACGTGCAGACCCAGGAACTCAAGTACTGACCGCTCACCATGGGACTCCAGAGAAATATGAAAAGTTGGGTGAGTAGTATCCAGAATCTACCATCAGCTAAGGTAAGGATTGGGTGGACCAACCCTTTAAACATGCAACACAGCCTCCCGAGAAATATAAACAGTTGGGTGAGACGTATCCAGAATCTACCATAAAAATGAAGGTAAGGGTTGGGTGGACCAACCCTTTAAACATGCATCACAGCCTTCAATTAGATAAAAAATATAATTTCCCAGATAAAATTTTCCAGGAGAAAGTTGAATCTGATTAGCAATCCTCACCTTGCAGCCACAAACAAAGTTTGGTTGAGCCTGACCATCTTTTGGAAGTCCAGGCCGAGATGTGCCGCGTTCTCATCGCTGGCCAGTCCTCGAAACAACGGGTAGGATCTGGTGCCTTCGAAAGACAGATTAAGTATCGTTATTGGTGGTTTTGTCATGAGATGTAGCTAGGGCTCGTATATTACTAGAGCATGCAGGGACGGATTTCCCACAAGGCCATTGGGGCGGCAGGGAGTAAGGGGGGCAGCAGGGGTGTGGAATTCCTATCTCCCGATGCCTGGAACATGCAGTTCCGGGCGCCGGGCGGGTAGTTTGGATTGACGGGGAGGGGGGCACATTGAGGAACTTGGCCTTGGGGCAGCAGAGAGAGTAAATCCGGCCCTGAGAGCAAGATCTATTTTTCAAAAAGTATAAACTTTTTATAGTGGTTTGGATGTATTTTAGTCAATGAGGGAATTCAGAGAAGATGACGTTCTCCAAGCCTTATGAAAATCTTAAAATTAATCCGTCACCATTCATTTTCCAGTTCCGGTGGCCTTTTGTGGAGTGAAAAGTCATGAGAAGTCAGTCTATTAATTCCCTAGAGATATGTGAATTCACTATGGTGTGATGGAGGCAACTTGCGTGTCAAATTCTCATTAAAGGAGAACTATGAGGTCAGTGTTTTTCCCCATAGTTCTCCTAAGGGTCACGGGAGGACATACACTAGCGTACTCCCGTGACCCAAAGCTCAGTATATAGTGGGCTACGCGGTATACTGAGACCGCCACAGTCGGGACGGATCCCGACATTACCGTCGATCCACCCAGCTGAGTGATTGACAGCTATCTAGAGGCAGAGCCAGCTATACCCGCCCCCTCCCATGTTCGTTGCGCCAGTCAGCGCTAGAGGATCGGAGCGGGGAGGGAATCCCTGCGGGGAGCCGTGAGTGACAGTCACGGCTCTCTGCAGGGACGGGATCGAGAAGGGAGCGGGCGACGGTATGTGTTCGCTCATTTCCTGATCTATTGAGCCGACCTGTGACAGTCTCATTGTCACACGTCGGCTCGAACTATGAGGAGGAGTGAAAATCTCTCGCCTCATAGTTCTCCTTTAAAAAGCAACATATTAGTTTAATGGAGGTCCAACTCCAGTCAATAGGTTTCGTATAGCCTGGCGAAGGGTAACAACCTCAATAGGTTTGACCTGTCCCAATTACAAGGCGGCACATGGAAAGGAAGTGATGGGATATCACCCTTATGAGTGCCGGCACTATCTAGCTGGTAAGAGTCCTATCATAGCCTATCATAGCAGCGTTCCACCATTTATCATTCTCATTTCCTGTCCTGGTTTTATCAGACTGACTCCATTCCCTAGACCCTTGGTTCTCAACTGGTGGGTCATGACCCAAAAGTGGGTGGCGACCAGGGCCGGATTTCCCACAAGGCCCGGCCTTGGGGCAGCAGGGAGTAGAGGGGCAGCACAGCCGCCGGGTGGGTAGTTTTTTTTCTACATTTCGCCCTGCTTCGGGCAATTGAGGAACCCGGCCTTGTGGCAGCAGAGAGAGTAAATCCGGCCCTGGTGGCGACCCCGTGTTCAATGGGTCCCCACGTGCCTTCCACTTTTCAAAGTGAAAGGCTCCTTAGCATTGTCAGTTTCGCACCAAGCAGCCATTCAAAATATGCTGCCTGGTGCCGAGTGTCGGCGTGAGGTGGGGTGGGCTCGGAATATGGCTGCGAAGGAGCTCCATCCACACCTGCATTGCTTAACGCTCCCTCACGTGTCCTGCAGAGGTGCCTGGGCTGGAGTGATGTCGCATTCCGGCTCCCGGCACCTCTACAGGGTGTGCAAGGAAGCTATAGAAGTGGAAGCAAGCTCCATATGGATATATGGATGGAGCTCCATCACAGCACGGCAGCCCACACGGCGTTCCATTGCAGTGCAACTTGGGTGACGACTTAATAACCGAGGACAAATGTGGGTCTTGAGGTCACACAGGTTGAGGACCACGGCCCTAGACGATACAAGGGGCACATAGATAACGCTCAAAGGCCAAGAAGGACAGACTATGGTACTCACTTCCTGAATCGATGGTTCTGATGGGACTCATGTCCTTGGGGAACACCAGTGATGAGGACAGTAGACATCTGACGAGGAGAAGAACCACAACAAAAGGCACGTGGGACATTCTTGTGTTTTCCGCGTTGTAGCCGAATGTAGGGTTGGATCTGAGCTTCAGCCGATGTTCATTCTGGTCTTATTGGCTCTACAACGAGAAGACAACACCACACGTGAGAATAATGCAACCGTGGATACGCTAATGCTTGACAACTAATTACATTTCAGTTGACTGAGGAGCCATAGTTTCATCTACAGGAGGACGTTGAAAGTAGGCAAAGGAAGCTAAATCCTTCCTGTGGCACAGTTGGGTAGCCAAACTCCGGCCCTCCAGCTGTGGTGAGACTACAAATCCCATGAGGCATTGCAAGGCTTTGACAGCCACGGGCATGGCTCCCGGAGGCAGAAGCATGATGGAATTTGTAGTTGGAGGGCTGACGTTTGGCTACCACTGGTCTAAACTATGCTGGGGACCTCACAAAAGGTGGAGACCCACTGCGACCCTCTGTTCTTTAAGATTCAAAAAGTTGTAGAAGTTGTCACATAATATATATTTTAGGGGGAAAAAGTAAATTTATGACTTATGTTTGAGGAATCCTTTGGTTCTCGATCTACGTAGGGGGTCTACAGACCACTAGAAGGCTATGGCTGAGATAGAGTTGCCACCTTTTCTTCAAGTGAAACCTGAACACTTTAACGCATTTTGTTTTTTAGAATATAGAGGCGAGGCCGCCAGGGGGAGGGAGTAAGGAGACCGGCTATAAAGGGAGTAAGGAGACCGACGTCTCCAACACAACTTCCTGTTGAGAACTGGAATCCCAAGTGGTGTTGTCTACCCTGCCCAGTGTTCATCTGCTGGGTAACAGAACACCTCTCCCTCTCTTCATCTCCATACCATAAGTTGGGGGGGTGCTTTGTAGTCTAGTTTGGGAGAACTGAGACGGTTTGACCTCACGGCTTGGGAATTGGGGATTGGCGCCTTCACCTGCTGACCTCAACCAGCCACCAAGATTGGCGTAACGTCTACGTAAGCCGCAGCTGCGCCAATACGCCTAGAAATACGCGTGACGATAGAGGAGGTGGTTGGCCAGCGGCTACGAAGCGAACGCGTCATCTTCCACGGTGATAAAAACCCAGCGCAAGCCCCCGGCGGTGTCTTCACCTGCTGACCCCAACCAGCCACCAAGATTGGCGTAACGTCTACGTAAGCCGCAGCTGCGCCAATACAGCTAGAAATACGCGTGACGATAGAGGAGTCGGTTGGCCAACGGCTACGAAGTGAACGCGTCATCCCCCCGACGTCTCCCACGGTGATAAAAACCCAGCGCAAGCCCCCGGCGGTGTCTTCACCTGCTGACCTCAACCAGCCACCAAGATTGGCATAACGTCTACGTAAGCCGCAGCTGCGCAAATACGTCTAGAAATACGCGTGACGATAGAGGAGTCGGTTGGCCAACGGCTACGAAGCAAACGCGTCATCTCGCCCCCCCCCCCGGCGTCTCTCACGGTGATAAAACCTCGGTGGCGTCTTCACGCGACGGCGTCGTTTATCTCCCGATGACACAAAACAACAACTCGTGTCTGTTTTAATTTCGCGCGGCGTAATTTTTCTGTCTCCGTAGACTTTTTAATGCGACGGACCTCTTGAACCGCGATGCTGGGAAAACGCGCGGCGTGATTAATACGAACGTTGATCTAATCTGATATCGCGTCCGGACGGCCTGCGCTCCGTGTAAAAATATATTTATTGCCGGAACGTATCATCGGCTCGCTCTCTCTCTCCGCCGGCTGAGCCGACCCGGGCCGTTTCTCTCTCTCTCGCGCGCCGATCGCTCAGAACAAACAGGAGACAACGGGCGCCTCGGAGAATTCTCCGGCGTGACAACCGCCACTTATTCCATTTGCGGACAGAGAGAAACACGACTTGATGTTTTGAACGTTTAATTATGCATGT
>NW_017308855.1:13028-13511 GCF_000935625.1 Nanorana parkeri | reverse complement strand
AGTAGCTACAGGAGTCTATGGAGCAATGCTCTGCAGATCTCTAGAGAGGTCAGTGATGGGATAATCTGCAGGATATATCCATATGTATTTTCCAGGGAGGAGATGGAATGGAGCAATGCTCTGCAGATCTCTACGGAAGTCAGTGATGGAATAATAAATACAATATTTGGAGGGGTCTATGGAGCAATGCTCTGCAGATCTCTAGAGAGGTCAGTGATGGAATAATCTGCAGAATATATCAATACGGATCTATCAGGGGGAGATGGGACGGAGCAATGTTCTGCAGATCTCTAGAGAGGTCAGTGATGGAATAATCTGCAGAATATATCAATACGGATCTATCAGGGGGAGATGGGACGGAGCAATGTTCTGCAGATCTCTAGAGAGGTCAGTGATGGAATAATCTGCAGAATATATCAATACGGATCTATCAGGGGGAGATGGGACGGAGCAATGTTCTGCAGATCTCTAGAGAGGTCAGTG
>NW_017308855.1:11100-12935 GCF_000935625.1 Nanorana parkeri | reverse complement strand
GAGGGGGGGAGGGGTCAGTGATGGAATGATCTGCAGAATATATCAATATGGATCTATCAGGGGGAGATGGGACAGAGCAATGTTCTGCAGATATCTAGAGATGTCAGGGATGGAATAATCTGCAGAATATATCAATATGGATCTGTCAGGAGGGAGATGGGATGGAGCAATGTTCTGCAGATCTCAGGAGAGATATGGGATGGTGCGATGGTCTGCAGATCTCAGGAGAGATATTGGATGGTGCGATGGTCTGCAGATCTCAGGAGAGATATGGGATGGTGCGATGGTCTGCAGATCTCAGGAGAGATATGGGATGGAGCAATGTTCTGCAGATCTCAGGAGAGATATTGGATGGTGCAATGGTCTGCAGATTTCAGGAGAGATATGGGATGGGGCAATGGTCTGCACATCTCAGGAGAGATATGGGATGGTGCAATGGTCTGCAGATCTCATGAGAGATATGGGATGGTGCAATGGTCTGCAGATCTCAGGAGAGATATGGGATGGTGCGATGGTCTGCAGATCTCAGGAGAGATATGGGATGGTGCGATGGTCTGCAGATCTCAGGAGAGATATTGGATGGTGCGATGGTCTGCAGATCTCAGGAGAGATATTGGATGGTGCGATGGTCTGCAGATCTCAGGAGAGGTCAGTGGTGGAATAATCTGCAGAATATATCAATATGGATCTGCCAAAAAGACTCTTTACATGGAGCGCGATTAGCCGAGGCGCCTTTTACGGCTCACGCGGTTACATAACGCGCCGCACGTTCCCCGTTTCTCGCCTCCTAATGCCACTTTAGGGGCCCCGATTGAGCGGTAATGATGGCGCTGGTAATACAATGGAAGCGCGAGCACACCGGCGCTCTCCCGGCGGCCGGCTGCTTTTTAACCACACGCCGTTTAAGTCCCCGGCACAAAGAATTAGAGGAGTCGAGAGCGGTGGACGGGGGGTCCGCGATATCCTCCCGCCGCCGGCCTCGGCACGTGGAACCCTGAGATGCGCCGGTGGTAATAAAGTCGTCGCGGGAGTGAGGAAAATGACTCCCAATTATCTCCCCGCCAGATGGAAGTAAATGAAGTCGGCGAGGCCGGTGAGCGCGCCGCGCCCCTCCCGGAGGACGCTCATTTCAGGCCATTTCCGAAGGCCCAAATTGAGGCGAAATTGGCCGGAGATGGCGGAGAAGCGGCTCGCGGTGCGGGGGGAAAGCGACTCGGCGCCTGTAATTAAATGGATTGGCGCGGCGGGGCGCCGGCTATTTAGGTCGAAGGGAAAAGCAGACGCTTATTCTGAGGGGCGCAGCCGGCTGCACAACCAATATCACCGCCATAACGGCCCGATCCTGTGATCTGGTAAAATCCTGAACCCGTTTTAAATCTGGACCCAAGTCCATAACACCGGCTATGTGGTCACATGACCAGCCCACACGCAGCTACACCAGCCAGCTCCGCATTCCCTATTCCCTCGGAAACACGGTTCAGGTCACATGACTTCCCTGTAGGTTGCTGCCGCCGCGGACGATCCGGTGTTCTGGTAGAATCCTGGACCCGTTAGAAATCTGGACCCAAGCCCATAACACTGGCTGTGTGGTCACATGACCAGCCCACACGCAGCTACACCAGCCAGCTCCGCATTCCCTGTTCCCTCGGAAACGCGATTCAGGTCACATGACTTCCCTGCAGGTTGCTGCCGCCGCGGACGATCCGATGTTCTGGTAGAATCCTGGACCTGTTAGAAATCTGGACCCACGCCCATAACACCGGCTATATGTGGTCACATGACCATCCCACACGCAGCTACACCAGCCAGCTCTGCATTTCCTGTTCCTTTGTAAA
>NW_017308855.1:10823-11078 GCF_000935625.1 Nanorana parkeri | reverse complement strand
AAACACGGTAGTATTGCCTGCATGGAGGCTCATAGCCCCTCCCCCTGCGCTGCATCTGCCACGGGTGGCAATAGTGACGTCTCCCAACAAGAATACCCAATGACGGAGACTGCAGACATAGTACAGGAGATGGTCAGAGACTGCAGACATACTACAGGAGATGGTCAGAGACTGCAGACATAATACAGGAGAGGGTCAGAGACTGCAGACACGTTACAGGAGATGGTCAGAGATCAGAGATCCAACAGGAAGGTT
>NW_017308855.1:1129-10579 GCF_000935625.1 Nanorana parkeri | reverse complement strand
AAACACGGTAGTATTGCCTGCATGGAGGCTCATAGCCCCTCCCCCTGCGCTGCATCTGCCACGGGTGGCAATAGTGACGTCTCCCAACAAGAATACCCAATGACGGAGACTGCAGACATAGTACAGGAGATGGTCAGAGACTGCAGACATACTACAGGAGATGGTCAGAGACTGCAGACATAATACAGGAGATGGTCAGAGACTGCAGACACGATACAGGAGATGGTCAGAGACTGCAGACATAGTACAGGAGATGGTCAGAGACTGCAGACATAGTACAGGAGATGGTCAGAGACTGCAGACATATAATACAGGAGATGGTCAGATGGTCAGAGACTGCAGACATAGTACAGGAGATGGTCAGAGACTGCAGACATAGTACAGGAGATGGTCAGAGACTGCAGACATAGTACAGGAGATGGTCAGAGACTGCAGACATACTACAGGAGATGGTCAGAGACTGCAGACAGTAAATACAATTGTACAATTGGATTGTAATGTGTGTGGGCAGCTGAAGACCAGTCAGCCTTCCAACAGGAAGGTTGCAAATTGACACAAACACCTATTTATAAACAGTTCACAGAGCCCTTCTTCCTGCGAATATCTATAAACCTTCGTTTTATGCGAATAGAGGCAAAAACGAACGTTCTCCGTTCATTTTCAGGTTGAATGCATTGTGATGTAATACTACGTCATGGCCACTAGATGGAGCTGACGGGCATAGGAAAGTGCTTCCCCGGCTCCATCTAGTGGCCACGACGTAGTATCACATCACGATCGAGTTGCCCTGAAAAGGAAATGTATGAAGAACGTTCGTTTTCGCCTCTATTCGCGTAAAACGAACGTTCACAGAGATCTGTGTGATTCGTTATTTAGACATAGACCTCTAAAATGGAATTAACAGTTTTCCTCCTGCCATGCTCACTGTTCTGCCCGTCCGATTTGTTTTCCTTCTCTGTTTCCCGAGCCGCGCGTCACACCCAGGAATGGCTCAATTTGCGCTCCCAACAAGCGACGCGCCGATTTGCTCTCCGGCGGGCCGGTAAATGGAATCCGTCCCATTTAATTTACTAATGTCGCCGGCTGATGTCGCCCGTTTTTCCTTCCAAATCAGGCGAGAAATTGACTTGCCTCCGCCACAATTAATAAAGCCATTTCTGCGGGGGATGGGAGGCGGATTCGATCCGGCGACGTCTCGGGCGCGCGGCGGGTGGGGGTTAAACCGGAAACGCCGGGCCGGTGCGAGGACTTGGATAATGTTCAGATCATGGCCCATAATAGAAAGTATTCTCAACATGAGATTCGCAAGTCGCTTCACTGCAGGATCATCATCAGTGAATGGAAGCTGGGTTGGGGATTGGGAAGCGGGAGCTTGTTGGGAAGGGGGAGTGGCCTCTGCCGAATGACGGTAAAGTGGGAAGGGTCAGAAAATCCTTTGTGCCACCTTGAAAGGTTTTCCTGGGATAGGATTATGAATGATGGTAAGCTTTATGGGCCAAAAGAATCCTAAAATCCTTTCTACAATCTAAAAGGTGTTTCTTAGATAAACAGATAATAAAGGTGGAGCAGAAGATCAAGAAAACCATGAAGGGGAGTGGATAAACAAGACAATGGAGGGGATCTTGTCGCCAGAGGCGAGGGAATGGGCGGGAACATAAGTGGGTGTGGCCTTGGATGAATGACGGTAAGCTTTACGGGCCAAAAGAGTTCAAAAATCCTTTCTTAGATAAACAATTAATAAGGGTGGAGCAGACCATCAAGAATACAATGAAGGGGAGTGGATAAACAAGACAATGGGGGGGATCTTGGCACCAGAGGCTAGGGATTGGGCGGGAACATAAGTGGGCGTGGCTTTGGATGAATGACGGTAAGCATTATGGGCAAAAGAATCCTAAAATCCTTTGTGCAATCTAAAAGGTATTTCTTAGATAAACAGATAATAAGGGTGGAGCAGAAGATCAAGAATACAATGAAGGGGAACTTGGCACCAGAGGCTAGGGATTGGGAGGCGGGAATTTGTGTGGGGAAGTGGGAGTGGCCTTGGATGAATGACAGTAAGCTTTATAGGCCAAAAGAGTCCAAAAACCCTTTGTGCAATCTAAAAGGTATTTTTTATACACATCATAAGGGTGGAGCAGAAGATCAAGAATACAATGGAAGGGAGTGGATAAGCAAGACAATGGGGGAGGATCTTGTCGCCAGGGGCTAGGGATTGGGCGGGAACATAAGTGGGAGTGGCCTTGGGTGAATGACGGTAAGCTATATGGGCCAAAAGAGTCCAAAAATGTCTTTGTGCAATCTAAAGACAATTCTTGGTGCCACCTGGAAGATTTTCCTTGGATGGAACAGATGTTAAAGATCAAGAATACAATGGAGGGGCACTTGGCAACCAGAGGCTAGGGATTGGGAGGCGGGAGCTCGTGGGAAAGTGGGAGTGGCCTCTTTTAAATGACGGTAAGCTTTTTGAGCCAAAAGACTAACGAAATTGAGAGATTCTCCTTTGCCGTGATTCGGGGGGCCAAAATCGAGACATTTTGGCAAAATGCATTGACGTGGATGGGAAAGGAGACGCGAAGGTGGCTTTTGGTGGCCTTCATGGGTGCTGTGGGCTTTCAGCGGCTCTCGGTCGTTAGAGAGACGCCATCATTTTTTTAACAGGTACTGTCTCCTTTAAAGGCCAATGTCCCCTTTAACACCATGTCCCATGCTACCCCCTATATAGCATGGAACATGGTGCCATTCCACAACCCCGCACCTTCGACATGCTTCCCATTAGCCCGAATGGCAGGAGCTTCTGCGTGTAGGCTCCTGCGTGTTGTTGAATTTGGCGTGGCTCTGTGGGCGGAGCCACACTCATTCATTCCCAGGTCCAGTCGCAGGATCTCTGAATGAAAAACACTACATTCGACCGCGGCACGGGGACTCAATGGAGTGCAAGTGCGTTGACGTCACCGGTGCCATTGGCTACTTCCTCCAGCGCCATAACCAAAGGTCCATACCGCTCCTCATCCCCGGCACAGCATGCGTGGTCAGCCGTCTACAGGAACTTAGGAGCTCCCGGCAGCTCAACAGCTGTTACGGGGCCAAACGTGCGTGTATTAGAGGTGCGCCGAGTGTATATATTTTACATTTGGCCCGGACGTCGCCTTTAAGTAAATAATCTGATGGCCCATTATGAGTTGGAGGAGGGCTTTCTCTCCGGCATCTTCCTCCAAAAATGAAGTTGAGGGGGAAAGCCCTGCAGAGCGTCCTCTCGCTGCGACAAGCTCTCCATTACCGTACAAAGCTCAGGCGCGTTCCGCTTGGCCGCCCCGCTGGATTTCATTACCGGCGAGCGGTTGTCGCACGCGGTTCTTTATCTGGCGCTCCTTGTCACAGGCGTCTTATACTCTTCGAACGTAGGGAGAGCCGGCGTGTGGGCTTCTCCGTGCCGTAGCGACCGGCAACCGATAGCTGATGGGAAAAGTTCCCGGGCCGGGTGCTGGGTAATGATATGCAAAAGACACTGCTGCACTCAAAGACGGATATTTTAGCCCGGGGGTGGGGGTGGGGGTGACGATCAGGCACTTCTGTACCTGCACCTCGAGGAAAAGGTCCATCACCACAAAGGAATGTTCTTCAACGGGGCCAACGTCTTTTGGAGCCAAACGGTAGCGAGGGATGACGCAAGTGCCGTTACCATCTGCAAGCTATTAGCCTCAATGTTGTAAAAACAACGTGGTATGTACAGTATCAGCGGGGGCCTTACTGTACGGGGAAAGCCCCCCCCCTCACCTTAATCAAAGTCATCCTAGGGCCCCATTGGCATTCCAAGCTCCATCTCAAGGTCCTCTCCAGCCAACAGCGAGTGAAGTTTATTGATTCATCCCGCTGACTGGGCTAAAAAATGCTTCCATGGAACGGGATGATGCAAGCCGCTTTCACTTCTGCGAGCCATCAATGTGGATGCAACCCGACGTGTAGGGCGTAGGCCGAGGCATTGTTGGATAATGAGAAGCTTCTATCAAAGGCTTTATGGGGGTTGACCTTGTGAGTCATTGTAAAGGACTTCTCGTTGGCCAAGAATGGCGTCACGGTAGGAACCAACAAGGGTGTCAAAGGTTTCTATTGGCGCTGGCCCTACAGCTTCATTCAAGTAACAATATACACTATATTACCAAAAGTATCTACCAGTGCACAAAGCAAGGTCCATAAAGACATGGATGGGGGGGTTTGGGGGTGGAGGAACTTTACTGGCCGCACAGAGTCCTGACCTGAACCCCATAGAACACCTTTGGGATGAATTAGAGCGGAGACTGCGAGCCCCTCCCCCAACATCAGTACCTGACCTCACAAATGGTCCAACATTCCCATAGACACACTCCTAAACCTTGTGGACGACTTCCCAGAAGAGCTGAAGCTGTTATAGCGGCAGAGGGCGGAGTCAACCCAATACTGAACACTACAGACTAAGACTGGGATGCCATTAAAGTTCATGTGCATGTAAAGGCGTCCCAATACTTTTGGTAATATAGTGTCTTATTGACAATGTTGTGGATTTTGTTCTGTTTGACAACAACAGGGTATAATCTGTAATTTTCCTTTCATAACAAGGTTCCTATCAGGCTACATAACCATCTAGGCATCATTCATATTTGTCACATGACCCCACAACCTTCCTCGTCCAGAACCCATTTAATCCGACGTGTCAAAATGTTTTCTGAGAAGGCTTCTGGTCTACAACATGCTCTGCGCAGTGACTTGGGAGACAGCCAAACATCTTTACATTCCAGCGTCCGTTCTGCCGTTTCATTTGATATTTTCCCCCCCAAAATGGCTTTTAATGAGAAGTTCTGAGAATGTCCCAAAACCTCAGAGGCGCTGGTTCCCACAGCCTAGCTCTCGAGGGGTCGAGGAGAAGGGGCAGTGGAAACGTTTGGTACGGGCCGCTGTACAGTCGACACGGCTGGGTTTTCTCACGCTCTTCTCCTGAGGGGTCAGCCTTTTCCTAAGAAACTTTTCTGACTGCCGGCGTACATTTCTCGGGTCTTGGTATCTGAAAGGAATTCGTGCCATCGGGCTGCGCAGCGAAAAGGTCACAAATAACATGTAGAAATTCAGAGTTCTTAGGGTTGGGATGAACCATTGCCTGCCCATTGTGTTTATGACACCCATCTTGACCTCTCTCCCTCCTATAAGGGCCACCTTAGTATCCCCTAGTTCCACCATTGCCTGCCCATTGTCCTTGTAACACCCACCTTGACCTTGCTCCCTCCTATAAGGTCCACCTTAGTATCTCTTGATTCACCATTGCCTGCCCATCATACTTGTGATGTCCACCTTCACCTCTCTCCTTCTTATATAGTCCACCTTAGTATCCCCTTGATTCACCATTGCCTGCCCATCATACTTGTGATGTCCACCTTCACCTCTCTCCTCCTTATACAGTCCACCTTAGTATCCCTCCAATCCACCATTACCTGCCCATTGTATCTGTGATGTCCACCTTGACCTCTCTCCCTCTTACAAAGCCCACCTTAGTATTTCCCCTATCCACCATTGCCTGCTCATTGTGTTGGTGATGTCCACCTTGACCTCTTTCCCTCTGATAAAGCTCACCAAAGTATCACCTTGATCCACCATTGCCTGCCCAATGTCCTTGTGACATCTACCTTGACCTTTCTCCCACCTATAAGATCCACCTTAGTATGCCCTTGAACCACCATTGCCTGCACATCATACTTGTGATGTCCACCTTGACCTCTCTCCTTCTTATATAGTCCACATTAGTATCCCTCCAATCCACCATTGACTACACATTGCACTTGTGATGTCCACCTTGACCTCCCTCCTTTTTGTAAAGTCCACTTTAGTATCCCCTTGATCCACCATTGCCTGCCCATTGTACTTATGATGTCCACCTTGACCCCTTTACCTCTTATAAAGTCCACCTTAGTATCTGCCCGATCCACCACTGCCTGCCCATTGTATTTGTGATGTCCACCTTGACCTATCTTCTTCTTGCAAAGTCCACCTTCGTATCCCTCCAATCCACCACTGCCTGCCCATTGTACTTGTGAAGTCCACCTTGACCTCTTTCCCTCTTATAAAGCTCATCATAGTATCCTCTTGATCCACCATTGCCTGCCCATTGTCCTTGTAACACCCACCTTAACCTTGCTCCCTCTTATAGGGTCCACCTTAGTATCCCCTTGATCCACCCTTGCCTGCCCATCATACTTGTGATGTCCACCTTGACCTCTCTCCTTCTTATACAGTCCACCTTAGTATCCCTCCAAACCACCACTGCCTGCCCATTGTATTTGTGATGTCCACCAAGACCTCTCTTTCTTGTCCACCTTAGTATCCCTCCAATGCACTGTTTTTGCCTGCCCATTGTACTTGTGATGTCCACCTTGACCTCTCTTCTTCTTGCAAAGTCCACCTTAGTATCCCTCCAATCCACCATTGCCTTGTACTTGAGATGTCCACCTTGACCCCTTTACCTCTTATAATGTCCACCTTAGTATCTGCCTGATCCACCACTGCCTGCCCATTGCATTTGTGATGTCCACCTTGGACCTCTCTCCTTGTAAAGTCCACCTTGGTATTCCCCCTATCCACCATTGCCTGCCCATCACACTTCTGATGTCCACCTTGACCTCTCTTCTTCTTGCAAAGTCCACCTTCTTATCCCTCCAATGCACTTTTTTTGCCTGCCCTTTGTATTTGTGATGTCCACCTTGACCTCTCTCCTTCTTGTCCACCTTACCACCTTAGTATCCCTCCGATGCACTTTTTTTGCCTGCCCATTGTACTTGTGAAGTCCACCTTGACCTCTTTCTCTCTTATAAGGCTCACCATAGTATCCTCTTGATCCACCATTGCCTGCCCATTGTACTTGTGATGTCCACCTTGACCTCTCTCCCTCTTACATAGCCCACCTTCATGTCCTGTCTTGGAGACTCAACATGTAAGAGCAAATCTCCCTGAAGCGAGTGGTATTCCCATCTTAGGCATTTTTGTCACCAGAACATTTGCATTACTTGTCCTCATAGCATGCTCTCGTGACAGCTGTGATATTTCGGATTTCCCATCACATTCTGTTTCAGTGACCATGGCCATGGGCCAAAGAGCGAATCTCAGACAGCAATGGCCACTTGGCAGAACTTCTAACTCCTTCCCATTTTACCCCAAATGTCTATTACTGTCCTGCTTTTATAGGAATGTCGGTCTGGTTCCTCGTGGGCGTGTCATTACATAAACCTTGTATCATGCATTTTCTTTTAGATAAGTGTGAATGCTTTTAGTTACAAAGTCACGGGAGGAGGAGGGAAGAGAATTTTCTGGTCATGTGGTCACCACGGTCAGCATGTCTATATGAGCTATGCGGAGGCGGCCAATCTTTCGACCCCCCACAAAAATAAATCTTTGTTCAGGCAGAACAGGAGGCGGTGGTAAGACCCAGAAGCATGGGCAGAACTATGAAACTAAACAATTACAACGGTTTAAAACCGGTATGTCAGCTAAGCTGCGCTTATGCTCGAAAACGCATTCAGAGGTGGAATTACACTTAATTCTTTCCATTGAAGTAACCCAGGGAGAAAAAAAACAAAACAGGGAAATAATATCGGGGAGGCAATTTCCTCAGATTATCCTAAAGGGTTTCTGCCGACGAGAGGAGCTTTAAGTATGAGATATGATTACAGGCTGCTAAAGAGATATTGTGAAGGATAAGTGCATCTCCTGGTCGTGGAAAATAGCAATATAGGAAGACGCTGTTCAATAGAGGACTCCCGACTCCAATTCCGGCTTGGCCAAAAATTACTCTTCCGAAAAATGTATGAATAAATCCTACCGAGGGTTCCCCGAAGGGAGGAATTGAAGCGGCGATTGTTGAGTGGTAAGAGATATAATGTACTTGGGGCTTCTCTATTTAAGAGAATTCAGGTGCCGGTTGGGTACCACCTGCCTGGTTTTGAAGGGTTGGAGAGAGAATGGAACCAAATTCTTTGTTGTCTTCTGTAGAATGGGCCAGTAGATACGATTTTTCTCTGGACATTGACAATGATTCAATACGCCGTAGCTTCTCCAACCACTGGAAACCATTTTTTGGCCTACAGTTGAAAGAAGTGGTCCATTTTCTCGGAGCTGCCATCAGTTTTGGTGGGATACCCAATAACTGAACCACAAAAGGATGATTTCCCAGAGGACAACCTGTGAGTCATGTGCCCATGGATCCCCCCCCCAGCAGCACACACGTTGATAGACAATAACTGGCCTTTCAATATCTGGCCACACACATTGATAGCCATTGATACCCAATAACTGGCCTTTCAGTTGATTAGCAAATAACTCATCTGAGGTATAACAAAGCCATTTTGGATGACCAAACCAATATCTGGTCTGCCTATTCACAAGGAATCCATGGCGTGACTGCGACATGAGATGTATCTCATTGATATGGCTGGTTCCTAATGAAGTCATGGACCAGTTGTTGGCTTGTTCCTCACAAATGTGTCTTTTCATTGTCTGAGTTGGGTCATTAGTTCCCAACAAACCCCTAGGCCAAGCATTGGCTCACCTAGTATTCAATTCTCCTCAAGTTTCTTCTTGAGGAGAATGCTATTAACTTTTGGGTTTTGAATGGACGTTTGGGATCTTCATCTGGACTTTTATCATATGTTGGGTGCTCCAGTCTCTCTGCACTTGAACCCATTGTCCTCCAGTGATCCTTGTACCCATAGTATTTGAGGCTGAATAAAGACGCAGGTCCATCAAGTTCAACCTATTGTGTCTATGTTTATGATTCTGCATGTGTATGCGTGTGTGTACGAGTCCTTCTGTGATCTTATTTTTAAGGGGTGCCTGTACCCCTGTATGTTATGGTCTCCGAGGAAATTGTCCAAATGCATTTTGAATGATTCAACACTCTCAGCTGAAACCACTGCTTGTGGCAGAGAGTTCCAGACCCTAAACGCTCTGACTGAAAGGAAGCCCCTACCCCCCTTGTGCTTAAATCATTTCTCCACCAATTTTAGGTGGTGGCCTCTAGTCTTTGTTATAGAAAAAGAGCTTCCTTGCTTGATTCTCTACACCCATTTATGCCCCCCACAGGAAGTCTAAACTTGTGTTTTCCAAATTATAGGTTAGGAGATGGGACTCCTGTAGCTCTGTAGGAAAAGAGCGGGAAGCTCTGTTGGAGAACCTTCTTGTGATCTGCTAGCAAGTAATTTTGTAAGTAGTGTAAATTTTTTTCGTAGAAGTACGTAGGACAAGTTGTTGAAGATCACCACAAGCTCTCCAGGCCTGGGTCAGATTTGTGTTCCGAAAAATGAACCCGGAGACTCTTCTTCTGGTTGCCCCGGACAATACAAACAATCCTTCAAGCACGTTTCTTGACCAGGCTCTATGCTTAACTTTCCCCACATCCCTCTCAGCCATTTTCTCGCTGGCTGTCACCGTCTCCTC
>NW_017308855.1:0-1058 GCF_000935625.1 Nanorana parkeri | reverse complement strand
CGGATAAAAACAAACATGTTTCCTAATTATATCTGCAATTTATTTTACATCTTGGCAGTGCAGTTTCCAACGTCAGAGCTCAGGATATGCAATGTCTCCTCAAATGAAAATCCTACTCATTTTCAATTTAAAGGCCATGTTGGAGACAATTGGATACCGGCTAATTAGCCCCTCAGGCTGGCTGTGTATCTTCTAAGCCCTTATATTGATGGCCCTTACATGTCTTTCCCTCTAATTGGTCAGAGCCGAGCCGGCAGGGGAAGCCATGTCCAGAGAGTATCTAGGCATCGTGGCTGGAAGGATTGCGGATTACTCATTATGGGAACGAGAATAACGTGACCTCCGATGCAAGCCGAGGAGGGCGCCCCCGTCTCTTTATCTTCTGAACCCCCCTTTGTGTTTAGCGTGGTCCCCCTACTTGCGTCATCCAGAGGAAAAACCATGAAAGGTAGATCGATATGGCTTCATATGGAGGATACAAAACAAGATCAAAAGTGCCGGGGAAATCTCAATAAATCTTTCACATTTCTCTATCAGAAGTGATATCCGGAGGGAACCGAGAGAGAACTATGCTACTTATTAAAGTTTACGAGGATTTAGTCTAAACTTTGACCACAGAGACTCTACGAGGCCCAAGCTGAGGGTTGAGGCCTTCAATTTGAGCTACCCTAATTTTGCTGGGGCTGTCTTGGGTATTGAGGACGCTAGGGCACGAGTCGCCGGTGTCAATATGGAGATAGGGGGCCTACTTACGAAATTGAGGAGCGTTTTCTATTGCAAATTTGTCCCAATTTTCTACAAAATTTTCACAAACCAGTAAAAAAAGGAAAAGAATGTCCAACAGGTACTATGAGGCACCTTGTTATACCTGTTTTTATGAAATGTTAATTAAAGGGTCAGTCCACCCAAAATATCTCATCGGTAGAGTTTGGTAGATACTGGAGCGTTAAACCACCTGGATAGTCTCCTCCCTCTCATTGGACTCTATTGATGAGATCTCTGAGCCAAGTTCTGTAGACCTGCTGTGCCCATTATGAGGGGCTAATTTTGTTTATTGA
>NW_017308854.1:113773-131626 GCF_000935625.1 Nanorana parkeri | reverse complement strand
CTCGCACAGGGCGCCTAAAGACCTAAGGCCGGCCCTGCGTATAGTGTGAGCTGACACAGTTGTACCCTGTGTCTGAAGGTCAGCTTGAATTTGTCTGGAAGTTGATCAAGGGTCTTCATCCACCATTTGAAGAATCCTTTGTTTCAATCTTTGATCAATTGTTCTCTTTTGTCCATGTCCAGAGAGAATAGCTACGGTGCTATAGGCTGTGATCTTCTTGACAATGTTGCGCACAGTGGACACCGGAACATTAAGATCTCTGGAGATGGACTTGTAACCTTGTAACATTGTCCATGCTTTTCCACAAAAACGTGGAATGCAATTTGGAAAAGGTGTATATTATTTTGGTGATTCTGCGCTGGATCAGTGAAGTGCAAAAAATGTAAGTATAAGTGCTGAAATAAATGATTTGGAGGCTGCAGGGTCAGGACTCGAGGGTCAATCTTGCTGCAGCCTCCAAATCATTTATTTCAGCACTTAATTTGGAAAAGGTGCCAATAGTTTTGAGTGGAATGTGTCAGATTTGGCTTTTTTTTTCTCCACTTTTTTGTTTCCTACCAATACAAACAAAATAAATAAACATTTGTAATTGTTGTGCGAAGTGGTGCATTATCTGACAGAAATGCAGGGGCGCCAATGTGTGTGTGTGTGTCTGTATATAATATATATTTTCTCTTTACACCCACACGAATACAATGTATTTATTCTTTGTCAGTCAGGCATGTCTTTTTTTTTTTTTACCACGGCAGCTGCGATCTCATGTAAATGACAAGATACGGTCTCCATATTTAGTGTTGCATTAGTCTGTATAAGTGGATTTACTGCAGCCTGCTGCAAATGGTTTTAACTACTTAAAACCTGGAATGGTTTGTAAGATGTGCAACCTTTTAAACTTACTTGACTTAGAGATTTTGATGGGATTGCATGAGGAAATATGTATTGCATTTATATTGTAAAACAGACAAATAAAAAACATACTGCAGTATTATGTCCTTATTCCCTAAGATATTTTAGTGGAATATAAAAATATGGGTTTAGAGAAACCAACCACACATACAGCTTACAGGATTTATATGTTTGTGGGTTCTATAGTCCATCATAAGCATCTTAATTGTAATGGGTTTTTTATTTACCTTTTGGGTTTAGTGTAGGGTTGGACAAATCCCAGAACTCAGGTAGCCAGTGCTCCTTAAGGTAACACTAAACTCAGGCGTTAAATCTTAAAAATGCATTCAGGTACCTTAACTATTAACAAAAATGTATCACTCAGCTGTAGATCCTCAAACCATCTGTGAATTGGTGATGACACTGTCCTTCCTTCCGGAGGGTGACTACTTTTGTTCCCCATGGTCCCTGTGTGTGTTGTAAAGTAGCCACTGCTCCAAGCTCACTCCTGTGATGGAATACAATCTCAATACAAATGAGTAAACTAAACGTGAGATTATAGTTAATCTCCAAAGCTTCTGGATTGGACAGAAGTGTCACTTTAAAAAATTACAGCGGGTGCCTGATTTCTGAGGTGTTCTCTAATTGTCGATGGAGCTGGCTCCTAGAAAAAAAAATCTGTTTGCTCTTGGATTGGACAGACTTGCTCCTGAATTCCATATTAACTTGTCCACCCCTGGTTTGCTGTTTTAATGTCTTTATTACGCATGAAAGGATTGAGACAAGACATAGGCAAATTTCGTGTATGCATATGGTCTAAATAAAATCCCACTATATTTGATAAATGTGGATAATTCAACTTGTTCTGTTAATCAACCAGAGATGTCAATGCAAATGTAATGGGTCCTCATATCCCGAATGCCAATGTATGGGATGCATGCCTACATGTGTTTTGGGGATGTTTTAGGTACGTGAAGTTGAATGTTAGCTAATATCTAATTGAAGCTGAATTCCACATATAAATACACAATTGAAATCCATATGGCGTCTTGTGATCCAGGCACCTCTGCCACACCTGTAGACTATACTGCTGTTATGCAATACTGGTCCAGGATCCACCTCAGCATATGGTTGGGCAATGAAGCATAAATGCATAGTTAAAATACATGTATAAAAATATATGCATTTCTTCTATGTATTTATCTGTTTGCCAGTTTGAAATGTGTTTTTTTATTTGTTGCATTTTATTTAATTATGTCAGTGTTTCATCTGCTGCTACACTTCTCTACCAATACAGTTCCCTGCAATATTATTATTATTTTTTTTTTTAACTAACACCCAGTTCTAACAAGATTTGTTATAAAAATGTAATCTACTAAACAGAGACAGTACTTTTACAGGCATGTGTGCAGTTGTTTGAGAATTAGTGATTACTGTGGCCCAGATAAAATGTTATGTAACGTCATCTAAATAGAGTGTCTTTTTTTTTAGGCTCTGGAACAGAGAATAAGAGAAGAACAGCAAATGATGGATGAAAAAATTGTTCTGGAATTAGACCAGAAAGTAATAGACCAGCAGAGTACATTAGAGAAAGCAGGTGTCTCTGGCTTCTATGTTACAACTAATCCTCAGGTAAGGGACTACTCATGTTTCATTTTAGGCAAAAAATTATTTCTTAGCAGTAATATGTTATGTTAGTCCTACCAAATGTAGACTGGAGAGGGTAGTGGGGGGGGTCCTTCTGCCTAGGCCAATGGGCTTTCGAAGTTTATGAAAAGTGGTCCTGACTTTAAAAAGGTAAGCTTTTTGAACATCTAGATATGCTAGATCTGCCCTAAAAAGTACCTTTTTGTCTTCAATTCTTCTTTGAAAAGTAGCATTAAACTTCTTGGTATGTGAATGTACCTAGGCTATAGAACAAGAGTGCCTTATAGCTGTATATCTGCAGTGTGAGATCATCTAAGACATCGCTGCCTCTAACTGCAAGTCTCATGAGATTTGGTAATGTCACCACTGTACTGCCTGCTGGAGAGAAAGATGTACTTGAGAATCTGCAGTGTAAGGATCTATCTTCTTCATTAATTCTGTGGATCTGTGTAGTCCCCACCTTTCCTGCTGCATCTTGTATATTACCCTACCAGTCATCAGAACTTGTAAGGTAAAAAAAGAAATTATGCGGGCTGTGTCTGCACTGTAAAGCACCATTGACTTCTATGGAGCATGTCTCCCAGCTGCGAGACGGAGGCAGACGAGCCCCATAGGCTTGCAGGTACAGCCAGGAGAAGGTGACGTCCACCGCAGGATGTCAACAAACAACAGAGGCTGGGCCCGCCGGAGCTCGGAAAGTATATACCTTTGCAGGGGGAGGGAGGGAGCTGTGACATCAGCTTAAAGGAGCTAAAGAATAACTGCACTTTGTTTTAAAGTGCACTTTAAAAACCTATGAGCCAGCACTACGCAATCTACATATGACTATATGGGTAGCTGCAAGATGAATAGTTTGCAACAGTTAAAGGAAAACATTTGTTCTGTTAATTTTGAACAGACTTTTTTAGGGCTGCAGATAACGATTATTTTCATAATTGATTAGTTAGCCGATTATTAACTTCGGTTAAAAAAATTAATACCGTCATTTATTTAAAATAAAATACACGAATGCAGCATTACAGACATAAAGTTTACTTCAGAATAAAACGGTATACACATTTTTTGATATCATTTCATGTCATTTCAGTACCGCGCGTTCCAGTGTGGGCGATCACACTGCGGACGGGAGGTGCACATGGCTGAAATTTTTGACTGACTGGTGAGACACCGTAAAATTTTTCAAGCCCTGTATGTATATATATATATATCTCTCTCTTTTTAATAATTGGATATATTATTAGACATTTTAATTAGGTTCATGGATTTTAAATGTGAATTGTAAAACTAAGCCAATATAATTTGAAAAAACAACCTTTTATTTAACCACTTCCGGGCCGCAATACCTCCTATAGACGGCGGCCCGTTAAAGTGGTTAAAACAAGAACACGGCTGCTGCCTCAGCCGTTTTCTTGGTACTGCTTTTAACAGCCAGCGATGGCTGTTAATGTACAAGCGATCCGGCGTCTATACAGCCACCGGATCGTTTGTACCATGCGGCAGCGCCTCCACTCCCAACCCCCCCGCCACGTCCGCTGTTTACTTCCCCGGGTCGAAGTGACCTGAGAGATTCAGTGGCTTCCAGCCTCTGACCTCTCCTCCGATCACTGGACCCGGAAGTGATGTGTATAACATTAGAGCCAGGAGATGAAGCAGATCTCTTATTCCTCAGCTTCTTTGGGGTCCCTAGGTGACATTTAGGCTGGGTTCACACCTAGGCGTATCAAATATGCGTGTTTGCCGCGCGTTTCGTGCCGCGCATTTTTACTGCGATTTGCTACCTGGCTGTATCCCAATGGATACGCCCGGCAAATACGCCCCAAAGAAGCTCCTGTACTTCTTTGGGCGTAGGGCGTTTTGTTGCGTGTTCATACGGCCTGTAATACGCCCAGGTGTGAACCATACCCATAGGAAATAATGGGATTTCGGTGTTTGAGCGTTTTGTAGAGCGTAGGAACGCGCTACAAAACGCCCAGGTGTGAACCGGGCCTAAGGGTCTGAAAGACTCCTGATGTCTCCATAAAGAGGACCTGTCACACCCTATCTGCTATTACATAGGGTGCTTGTTCGCCCCCTATGTGAAAGCAATAGGGCTAGTGTTTAAAAGTTATAAAAATTAAAGTAACATAAAAGAAAAAAATGCAAAACAAAATTAAGTCCCTCACGTACATGCACATGCAAACATGCGTCGGTGCGCCTACGTGCGAAAAGGACAATTGCGCTACACATGTTACATATCGCAGCGAACGTCGGAGAGAGAGCAATAATTCTAGAGCCATCAATCACTGTTGGCACTAAACTGATGGACAGTAAAAAAAATTGAAAATGTTTCCTATGGGAAATTTGGGGTATTGACTTTTTTTGCAGCTTCACGGGCGAATGCAATTTTAAGGCTTGACATGTTTTTCAAATTGCAATAGCCAATAGCAGGCTGGCAATCAGCAAAGGAGGGAACTGAAAGAGAAGTTCTCAATCAGGTCCTCCCATTCTGATTGACAGTGGGCGGGTGCAATAGCCAGCCTGCTATTGGCTATTGCATTTTAAAATATCCAATAGCAGGCTTGGTATGGCAGATGTAGAGGAGGCAGGGGGGCAGGGCAGAAGAGCAACGGCCGGACCGGGGGGATCGGAGGAGCGGGCCAGACCGGGGGGATCAGAGGAGCGGCCCGGACCGGGTGAGAGGAGGAACCGGCCAGGGGAGCCGCAGCGCAAGTATGGGGAGGCATGGGGGAATTTATTCACAGTGCCTCTCCTCCCCGCTGGTGCCGGCTGCATCGGTCTGTGTCCCCGCTGCCTCTGCCGACACAGGCGGGGAGAGCAGCGGGGATTTGAAGGGACACAGACCGCTGCAGCCAGCACCAGCGGGGAGGAGAACAGCGGCAACTATTCGATGATGAGAATCGTTACCAACGATCCTCATTATCGATTTTAATCGAATAGTTGTTGCAGCTCTAGACTTTATTTTAACAATTAAATGTACAACAAAAAATACAGGACAGATTATGACTTTACCAGTAGAACTAAAGTTAAAACATGACAGAGTACATCAGTGTGCCTCTGTGGTCATGCTGCAAAATAATTATGTAAAAAAAATAATTGGTGTCCGGTCATGTACTTTCACTATTCAGTGCAGAGCCTGAAACTTTGGTACTTGCTGCTCCTTGTGTCCCATTTGTCCGTTTTGTTACATTCTGGCTTCAGGAACAGAAAAAACAGTGCTCTGCGTTTTAATCAATTCTGCCTGAAGGAATGAATCTAGCAATGAGCGTTCAGGAAGAGGAGGAAGGTTTATAACAGGAAACCCAGTGAGCCAGTGGGGGTGCCCTCGCCCCTCCACATCCACTCATGCCATGACTGTTGGCCTTCATGGAGCTGCATAGTATTGCGACGTAGTCTATTCACTTGTCAGAGTAGACCCCTAAAGAACTCCTGGGTCAGTCAGCATTAATATAGGAATATTATTGTGCACAAATATATAACCTTACTGACATCCATGCATTTAGAAAAACTTGAGACTGTTCAGCAGAACAGAAGCCTAGTCTCAAAAAGATGTTTAGATAAGGCAAGGGGCTGGGGATGTTGGAAGATTTTGTAGCCCCGAAACCTCAAGGCTAAGCAATAGTGGTGGTTCTATGAGTTTACTTAAAGGAACGGTTCACCTTTTTTACCTTGTTTTATGTTACACCCATAACATGAAACATGGTCACACTCGCATCTGCCACAAACGCACTTATCTGAATTGTGAGGTTCTTCTGCCTGGAGCATCCTGTTGAATTTAGTGCTGCTATGGATGGCTCCTCCCACACATCTGTCTTACCCATTCACAGTTCTATTTACATGGATTTGTGGATGGAAAGACTACAAGCCCCATCTGCCACAGTGACAAAGGGACTCTCAGACCGCAATAGAGCACAAGTGCAGTGAAGTTATTCCAGGTCTGGGATTTAACAGTGTTTTTTTCCCCATATACTAACCTCCTCCTGTGACCCAAAGCTCAGTATATAGAGGGCTACTGCGATATACTGAGTGTGCCGGGACAGATCCTGACAATACTGTCGAAATCCACCCGGCTGTGGGAGTGACAGCTGGCTCTGCCTATCGAGAGGCAGAGCCATCTGTGCCCACCCTCTCCCCTGTTCGTTCCTCCAGTCAGCGCTAGAAGAGGGTAGGGGGGAATCCCTGCGGGGAGCGGTGACTGATGGTCAACGCTCACTGCAGTGAGACGATCGGGCAGTGAGCGGATCGGCTGAATGTTTCTGCTCACTTCCTGATCGATAGAGCCGACCTGTGACAGTCTCATTGTCACAGGTCAGCTCTAACTATGAGGATAAGTGGAAATCACTCACCTCATAGTTCTCTTTTAAACAATGCCGTAGGCGGCGCATTGCACCTGTGATGCACTGATCGTGGTTGCAATACTCTGCAGGCACATTTTTTCATTTTATTTCATTTTCATAATTCATTTTATTAATGTGGACTTATTACATTTATCTAAAAGGTGAGCTACATTTTTAGCACCTCCTAATATGCATACATTTTGCAACTCTTCACGCTCCAATGAAACATGAATGCAGTCAGCTTTAACCCATTCATGCACAGTTTGTAATGCAAAATACCATTAGAAAGATCATAAATCACAGCTAAGCAATGCATAGCAAAGTAAAAATGCATAACCCAATACATACCAGTGTAGAATAACCAAGCCCCTGTCAGTTGCTCTTGGCTCACCCCAGTGTAATGAGGCCAGTTGTAGAAGGTTCATAGTCTCTGTCCCCAGGCAGTCTCTGCAGCTGGCCCAGGATCTGCCCATTCACCAAGTCTGTGGGAACAAAGGGACTTTGCCAACATCTCTGCCCAGAACATGGGGCAGAAGGGAAAGTACTTGCAGTTCATTATTTTCTGTTTCAGGGATAAGTGGATTAAAGGGGGACGAATTTGCCTGCAGTGAAGCTTACATGATTAAAAGGGTATCCATTTTCCTTTGTGCTAGGACCTTTTAATCTGACAGGGGAAGTTTCTCTATGTTTAAAGGTTGAGTAAAAATCATTTGAAATGGGCAGCCCTGTTGAAGGTTTTAGAAGACTGTTTTGGTGTTATATGACACATTAAAAACCCAATATACAGTAAGCTCTGTTATCCGGTATTCATCTAACCAGAAACTCTCGCTGTTCTTCTGATCTACAGCATGTATTATCCTGGAAACATTCATGTGTTTATTTGTCATTAATTTAAGTGAGTATTTGTCTTATTTTGCTTTTGATTACTGCATTTCATAATTATGAAGTCAATACAGAGTTTGTTATGGTATAGTATGGGGTATGGCATTAGTTAGACCTATTTTTAGTAGTAACTCTCAAGCAACCAGAAACTACATTTATCCAGAATCTACCAATCCTTGTAGATGCCGGATAACGGGGAGTTTACTGTATTTTCACTAGATGTACTAAACAGTTCATGTAGAAATCATATAAATGTTGTAACAGGAAGGCTAAAGCATTAAGTGGTTGCATCGGGGTTACTTGGAAGTATTTCAAATATATGTGTAAATGCATAGTAAGCCAGTTATATTTAAGGCCCAGGATCTGCCCATCCATCAGGTTTGTGGCCTTTGCCAGGGGGACTGCGCCCACATCTCTGCCAAGCAGGAGGGGGAAGTACTTGCGGTGCTCGGCTTCTGACCGACTCCTTTGGATGCCCCGGCAGCTGAACTGCATTTGATTACTGGGCCCCAGGTAGAAGAAGCAGTCCGGTATTGGACCCTGGTCACTCCCAGAAACTCACCAGGCACCCAATCCCCCGCCGCATGCAGTCCTTACGGGGGTACCCAGACTAGGGGGCCCCTTGAGGAGCCCAACAGCTCCCTAATTACAGCCTCCTTGTCCATAGATGCCTTCTCTCTGAAGTTCCAGTGTATCATTGTGGAGGGTGAGCACTGGCTGCTCCGGAAGAAGCATGGGAGCCTGAATTACATGGGGCATCACTCATCTGGCCTCCTCTCCTGCTGCATCACACACAGTACCCGACCAGTATCGCCCTACTGCTCGCGTCTTCCAGCATTTGGGGCTGGACATATTTAGGAAAGATACATGGCACAGTGCAATAGCCCCAGCATTTCCCTCAGACTACAATCTCAATACAAATTAGTAAACTTAACATGAGATTGTAGTCCATCACGGGAGTGAGCTTGGAGCGGTGACTACTTTACAACACACACAGGGACCATGGGGAACAAAAGTAGACCCTCTCCAGAAGGAAGGACAGTGTCAGCATCAATTCAGAGATGATTTGAGGATCTACAGCCGAGTCATACACAAATAAGATACCTTTTTTTTTTTTTTTATAGTTATAGTACTTTGGAAAATATTTTTAAGGTTTAACTCCTGAGTTTAGTGGCTGCTATGGGCAACGCAGACTGGGAAATTCTTCCTATAGGCATGACAAATGAGGACGCTGCCTTCTGTTTCTCCAAGTACAAAAATCAGAACCAAGATAAACTGTACATGCTCTTCTGTAGGGGCTGCTTTTCAGAAGCAATGCTTTTATGGTTTCTCAAAAGTGCTTTTATGTGGAAAACAGACCCTCAGGTCAGTTCTGCCAGGAACTTAGCTTACACATCCATATCCATTATATAGCTTTGACTTTTCTGTCTTTTTTTTTTTTTTTTTTAGAAACTGACATTACAAATGAATTTATTGGAGTTAATCCTTAAGCTGCAACAAAAAGAGTCTGGGACCAGCAAGAAGTATTCCTAAGAGACTAAACTGTTGGCATTTGAATGCACTTTGGAAGGTGGTGAAGGCCCCTAGCTTATGGCTGTGATGGAACAGTCTCAGGACCTTCTATTATTTGGGCATATTTGTCTACATATTTAAGATGTTTTCTGTTATGTTGTTCCATATGCTTGTCATTTACAATACAAAGTTTACAAGTATGTAGAATGTAATATCACCTGTTATTGTACATTATAGACTTTTGTTTTGAATATACTGTTTGTTTTATATTTCTTTAGTCACTATTTATTAAATCTTGCATTTTGGTTATGAGTGGTTGTATTCTTGCTTTTATCAAGTGTAGTTTTATGTTGTTTCAAACCGTAAATAATCCTTAACAAATTGCAGCTGTATTTTTTCTTAGCCACCTCTTAAAATGTACAAAATGCATGTTACAAAGATGAATTATTCTGTCTATAGTGTTCACCCAAGAGAACTATGGTATCTAGGGAAAGCATTCTACTATAGCATATGCTAGCACTTGGATGAATTGAGAAAGCTGGTTGGATGACCAGTGAAACGTCTTCAAGAAAAATACAGCAAGTTTCAGTTGCCTTGACTTATTTTTTTACAGATATACCGTGACCTGGATGAATGAGAACTTTCACAGAGCTACTTGCATGGCCAAGTGCTTGACCTCACTTCCATGTTACAGATAAGCAAGCTCTCAATGCGACACTGAGAGCCCTGTTCAATAAAGTAGAGCTCCAAAGGGCACACAGTGCTGTCCTTTCCCTGTGTATTAATATCTTGGTGTGCAATGACTAAAGACCATTTTTAGGTACTTACAGTATAGTAGTTGTAAAACAAATATCATCATTGTTTTTTGATTTCGAGGATAACTGGATTAGGAGGGTGACCTATTTGCCTGCAGTTAAGCTTTTACAAGAGGGAAGGGTAATGTATTTGCCTTTGTGTAAGGGTCTTTATAGAGCATCCCCCCAACACACATTCCCAGTGCAGCTCTCTGCATGCTGATCCTTAAATATCTGTAAGTCCTATTTTAAATAAAGGATTTGTTAACTTACTTTTTGTGATCCCACTTCCTGCTATAGAATAGCACTGGAGACATTGCCAGGGACTCATAGTTGCTCCCTGGGAAGGCTATGTCACCAGCATCTTCCCAGGGAAGTCTTGTAGGGAAACTGAGATCTGTGTAGATAAAAAGAATGAACAGACTTAGATGTGGCAATATTTTGTGAGATCTCAGGAAACAGACCATTCATTCTTTTTTTTTTTACCAAATTTTGTCAAATCCTTGTGTTCATTTTATTATGAAACCGCATCACATATATCCAATAGCTAATGATTCGGGGGCCACGCAGGGTCCCTTCATCAGGGCGACGTAGTGACCTTTTACTATGTCGCCCTGATGAAGGGACCCTGTGTGGCCCTGAAACATTGGCTATTGGATATATGTGATGGTGTTTCATAATAAATGAACACAATGATTTGACAAAATCTGAGTGCTGGTGATCGATCTCTCTCTCTCTTTCTCTCTCTCCATCAGCCATAGAGGACTACAAATCCCAGCAATACATTTTACAGCAGATTAATGCACAGGACAGAAACGGCAAGCAATATTTCTAAAGTAGCTGTGGAGTTCCGGTGCAGTTTTGCTGTACATGTACCCAGAGCCGTAGCTAGCTCCTTTTGCGCCCGAGGCAAGAACAGAAAATTATGCCCCCCAACAGACGTGTTATGTCACCCTTTGCCACGCACGCACGGCGTCATGTGATGTCATGCGCCCCGCCTCCAGGATGGCGGCACCAAATAGCATAACAACTTGTTTCGTTTGATGATTAGGAGAAGCTGTGTTGGACGTCTGGTGCCCCTGTTGCCAATGGCGCCCTGTGCTTGCAATGGCAACGGGGGCGCAGCCAGGCTGGCCCTGGCTACGCCCCCTCTCGGCTGCGCCTGCGGCGGGTGCCTCACTCGCCCCATGGTAGCTACAGCCCTGCATGTATTTTACATAGAGCATAGTACTGCTGCTCTGCTCCAGGGGGGCGGCCTGATTTCTCTAGGTGTAGGGACTCAGGAGGCGGATAAGTGCTGTAAAAGAAGGGCCGTGTGGTTCCCAAAAAGGCTGCTGGAAGGTCCCCAGCAAGCAAGGGACCTAAGGCAGCTGCTTAATTTGTAAAAAAAAAAAAGTGCCCTATCGGTGCTTTTGCATGAGTACGAGTAGTGATAAAAATGCTCAGTATCGGCACCAATACTGGTATTGGTGCATCGCTAGTATATACAATTAGTACAGTGATGGTGGCGGTTTTACATGAGGAAGGGGGTGGTGATCTGCATTAATCCAAGTACAGGGGAAGTTTCTCCATGTTCAAAGGTTGAGTGAAAATCCTTTAAATTACAATAGTAATAACCTTGTAGAAGGTTTCAGAATACCACTTTGGTGTTATATAATTGTATCCCACATTATAAACCCAATATATTTACACTGCATATACCAAAAAGTAAATGTGACAACAGTCGGGTTTATGTGGAAAACATACAATTGCTGTAACAGGAAGGCTTGCACATTAGGTGGTTGCATCAGGATTAGTTGGAAGAGATAAAATGTTTGAGCATTGAGAGCCAGGTGTGTTTAAGATATTTTGTCAGCAAAATGAGTAGGATCCCTGATCTGTCAATCTAGATCAGCCCTTTATAGCTCATGGAATGCCACGTGTCTGCACAGCTCTTCCCAGCATATAGGTTAGGACTCCATTGTGAACATGCAGAAAACAGTACAGGCCATAGGTCTGCTATATGCTTTTTCCTTGGTTAAGAGGGGGGAAGCGATAGCGCTTTGCAAAAAATAGTGCACTCTTACTTTATATATGGCTGCCATAGTTGGAAGGGATGCTAGTTGCCTGTCTGGTTCTGGCTTCTATACTTTGTCTCTGACTCAGAACAAGCATACAGTAAGTGAAGTCAGGTCTACATAAATTTTCCAGATCAGTAACTCAGAAAGTATTGAAGCCACAGTGCAGCAGGAGAGCCAGGTCAATAGCATTTTAGAAGCAGAGGCCAGCAGCCCACATATTGGTCTCGTTACAGGTTTCCTGTAAGCGGATTAGCTATTCTGGACGGCTTAAAAGGATCCTGCAAAGGGTTCTTGTTCTCTATGATAACAAATAAAAACAACATATTTAAAGTGCATGTCTACTCAAAAGTTTGTTTTATTAGTCTGGGTAGAGTGGGGAAGGGTTAGAACCCTTGTTGGGTTTTCATTGTTAGGTGCTTCATTAGAGCCCTTTGACACTGGCTTTCCGATCAGGTCCGCCTGTCAGCTTTTCAGGTGGACCTGGTTGGAAGTCCAATGTTAGTCTATTGGCAGCTGAATCTAAACGGACGGGCATTGGCTATAGAGGACTACAAATCCCAGTGATACATTGTACAGCAATGCAGAATAATATGAAGCTACACACTCTGTGTTGCTCATTGTAGTCCTCTATAGCTGGTGGTATTCTGAATTGCTACATAATGTATTGCTGAGATTTGTCCGTCTACAGCCTGGCATCAGTAACAGAACTACCAAGCGCGCAGCGTTTGCAGTTGGGACCGGACCCTGGCACACCACCACTGTCCTAAAATCATTATTCTGTATTGTTTTAGAAAACCTTTCACACTAAAAAAAAAAGTATCGGTAATTGGTATTGGCAAGTAATTAAAGAAAAGTATCAGTACTCTTACTGGGTCTGGAAAAAATGGTATCGGTCCATCCCTACTGTTGTTCAAACTGATGAAATTCCTGTCTGTGGATTGACAGTAAAGGATCAGTTGTAGCAATTACACTATGTATTATATGCAGACCTTAGGGCCAGAAACAAGAAAGACAAGATTCAAAACTGGTTCTGCAACGCAGATTATTTCTGCCATTCTTCTAACAATTTACTTAACCAGTTTTTTTTGCAAATCACAGCGGGATTTACATTCATTTACAAATGACACACTATGCAATTCCGTGACTGGTATTTGTGTGTGTTTTCTATAGTGTTTGTATATCTTTTATAGGCTTCCTGTAGAAGGCTGTATTCTACTACGTCTTTTTACTGTATTGACTCATATTTTTGGAACAAAGGGTGATATAGAAGAGGGACAGACAGCAGATTAAGACAATAAAGAATACTAAGGAATTCGGTCAGATTCTTACCTACGTGTTGAGGTATTGCACAGTAAAACACACATTAAAGCAATAGTAAACTGCTATGTGAAGGGTAGGTTTTTGCCCTAATGTGCATGTACTGTATGTTGTGCATACTTGCACATTAGGGCACACTTACCTTATAAGTGTGTCCTTGTCTAGTGCTGTCAGATCGATGTTCAGTCCCCTGCCGTCATCTCAGTGGCATCACAAGGGGGGTGCGGCCCGCACCCGGGTGACACCAAAATGACTTAGTCATTTTGGTGTCACCCCCCTCTGAAAAGTCGGGCGCTCGGTCATGGACCGAACGCCCGACAGTGTCAGGAGAGAGGAGGGGACCCGGCGGCATACCTTAACCCGCCGGGTGGCTGTCTCCTCCTCTCTCTGTCGGCGTCCATGACCAAGATGGCCGTCGGCAGGTATCAGAATACCTCTGCGCATGCGCGATGACGTCTCGGCGGGGTGACACTCGGACACCGCTCCGGGTGTCACCCAGCATCGGGACGCCCCTGCGTCATCTGGCAGACACTTACGGGTTTCCAGGCGTCCTCTTTGGTCATTAGGTGGCCATTGATGAGGTAACTCCTGTGCATGAGCACAGGAGTTGCATCTTCCCCAACACCCAGCCCATTCATGGCATCTTAAGCTGGCCATACACCTTACAATTATCTGCAGATTTTCTATGGTCAGATGGAAAAAGTGCAACAGATTCCTCCATCTACGCTAAACTGTGTGGATGGAGGAATCTCCCACTGGGCCAAGCTTCAGTATCTTGCTAGCCGGCCGCGCTGGCTCTCAAAACACCTGAACAATGCCTGCATCCAATCAGATTGTTCTGGTATTTTGAGAGCCAGCGGGGCCGACTAGCAAGATACTGAAGCTTGGCCCATATGGGAGATTCCTTCATCCACACAGTTTAGTGTAGATGGAGGAATCTGTTGCACTTTTCCATCTGACCACAGAAAACCTGCAGATAATTGTAAGGTGTATGGGCACCTTTAGAGTGTGTGCACTGCACAGCTTCTGACAAGCTTCCCTACTGCCCAGCGATTTTTAATTTTTGTCACTTGCACTTTAACACATGGGTCTTTGTGTGTTATATTGCACTGTCAATCCTTCTGGATGGCAACCCAATGCACATAGCTTACCATATCACATGTGTGTTGTAACGCACACAATAGCACTGCAAATGTGTCGAAACCTGACTGCTAGACCGATCTACAAGGAGAGTGAGCTTTGTTGATTTTAGAGCTATAGGTCTGACTCAGCAGGGGACCTCTGCGGAGAGATCACTGCTCCCAAACAGAAAGTAAGGCCCGTTTCACACGAGCATTCAGGTTGTCAGGTTTCCAGCCCTCTGTTTGCAGATGAAAAACGGACAACAATGCATCTCTATAGCAGTGTGGATGAAAACTGATGACCATCAGTTTACATCAGGAAACATCAGTGTCAGTTGAGGTCCGCAATTTGAGCCGGATGAGCTCTCCATTTTGACTGACCGGGACTGATGTAAACTGATGATCAGTTTACATCAGTTCAGGTGACATCCATTTTTTGGCACTGATGTTGTAATGCAGCCTGGCAAGCTCAATGCATGCTCGGGGAAAGCAAAGAATCATGGGAATTTACCATACTATAATAACAAAAGGCCCAAAACAGACATGTAAAAAATGGATGTATAATGAACTCAGGACGGATGTGCAAACTGATGTAAACTGATTCATTTGTCATCAGTTTTTTGTATCCGTGGGCCTTGACTGAACTGGTAACGCTCATGTGAAAGGGGCCTTCATTTCTTTTATACACGCCTTTATCAAAGGGTAAGCATTTTAAATTAGGCAAGTTGTAGGTGCCTGATTTTAAGATTCACTGGTCACAAAACAGCAAAATAAATTTAAGGGGCAATTAGAACAATCCTACTATTAAATACAGCCACTGCTATATAGGACATGTTGTGCTGGAAAGGAGAAACCACAGTCTCAATTCTAAGACCTCCAACAAGGATAGACAGCAACGCAAGAGGATAGCTGTCTTGCTAAATCCCAAAAAATGAGCACTACAAAACTGAATAATTACCTCTGAGACAAGCTAATCTCTCACTTCCTGTCGTGGCTTTCAGACAGGACGTAAAGGGAAATGTGCCGATAGAGACACAGTGGGCAAAAAAAAAGTTGTGCACAGATCCCCTCCTGTTCGGAGCAGTACGAATCTGATGTCACGTGACATTTGTGTCCACCCAGTTTTTTTCCTCCATCGCAAGAACTAAAATTGCCGGACCCCATGTCGGTCTATGGGGGAGTTTGACTTAAAGTGACATTAAGGGCAAATTTTTCCTTTCATCCCCCCATCCCCCAATGCTTGTGTAAGGTCTTACCTTAAATAGTGCCTCCTTATCCGATCATCTTCTTCTTTCCTGTCATTTTCAGGAGTTCCTCCAGCCGGTGTTGGTCTCTGATCCAGCGCTGACTCCTCTCTCTTCCTGGCACTTCCTGTCCCACGGTGTCTGTGCGGGTGCATGCTGCCTCCATTGACTTACCTTGTGTCTCTCCTCGTCTTCTGGCCGAAGATCTGAACTGCGCATGCGCCCTCCTCATGATTCTTTGCGGCTGTCCGAGAATCTTCAGATCTTCGGACAGGAGCGTGTGGCGGAGACACAGGTAAATTTAAACCTATTTGTTAACTTTTTTTAAAATGTTTTTGCATATATCTACTTGATTGCTAGCAGTAGATATATGCGCAAAAAAATGGCTTTAATAACCCTTTAAGCGAACATCAGATTACCTCCGATCCGGCATGATCAGGTCCGGTGTAACAGAACTCTGTCAGGGGAAACCAGGTGTAATCAGACACCCGTCCCTTTAGACCTGGCTGCTCATAGAGTAGTATTGGGCATCTGATTGGGTCCATCTGAAAAACTGACAGGTGGACCCGATTGGACCATCCATGTGAAAGGGGCCTAATTCTATCCAAAACCAAAGAAGTGGTATTGCTAACAATGTTGTGAGAGCCAATATGTCAAAAAGTAGCTGCAGGCTTTACTCCTTTGTGAAAGGTATACAACCCTACCACATACTGCCCGGGACCTGTATGGCAGCATTCCAGGGAAGACAAAGAGTGTGTGTAGTCTACTATAATCAGAGGCATTGCTGATGTGTGTAGATACACTAGACATCATTCGAATATTTATTAGGGATGCACCGATACCAAGTACCGTACTCAGTACAAGTACAGATACTTTTCCAGCTCAGCTCCAAGACTAGACTAGAGAAAAATTAGGAGGCAGCTGTCATTTGTAAGGAGCACATGGAGCTCCTGGGATTTGTACATCTCTTGTTTAATGTATGATTTGTTTTTATAAATATATATAAGTGATGCACTGATACCATTTTTCCAAGTACAAGTACTGATACTTGTCCAAGTCCTCACAGATACAAGTATGGATACATTTTTGTTTAGTGTCATGCAGGGATCCCAACCTGGTCTAGGTTATTGTTTTTCTTTGAAATAAATATTCATGTAATTTTATTGGTATCTATCTTCATTTTGTACATTTACCAGTAGCTGCCTCATTCCTTCGGCTTATACTCGAGTCAATATTTTTTCCCAGTTCTTTGTGGTAAAATTAGGTACCTCGGCTTATATTCGGGTCGGCTTATACTCAAGTATATACGGTAACTTATTTGCTATCTGCAGGTTTTTTTTTAGTATTCTGACAGAACAGGACCTGATAGAAAAATTCAGGTCGCCCTCTGCTGAGTGACAGCAGCAGTGGGCGAGTGCATAAGCTAGTTTGCTATTGGCTATTGCAAAGTCCAATAGCCAATAGGAATCTAGCTATGCATCTGTATGCCTTTTTTTTTTCTGACTGACAGTCGGGCCGTGACTCCCGATGTCAGAAAAGAAAAAAAAAAAAGGTCGCAGGGAAAGGTTTACTCTGCTCGATCGAGCAGATTAAACCTTTCCGGGAGGAAATGTTTCTCTCCCGGGCGGCCGGGAGCCGCTATCAAATAGCGGGAGACTCCCGGAGCGTCCGGGAGAGTTGGGATGTCTGGTCATGTGACAGTTTTTCTAAAACAATACAGGCTAATGATTTCAGGACAGTGGTGGAGTGCCAGAGCCAGATCCCAGCTGCAACCGCTGCAACCCTAGTAGTTCTCATGAAAATGCCAAGTATCGGCACTGGTATCTGAACTGGTATCTGGACATCCCTAATATTTATCAACTAAACAATATTGTGTAATCCTTGTGAAGAAAAAGCAAAACATATCCAGGATCTGTAGTGAAATAGTATAATGTATATCACACAAACCAGACATTCCAACCTGCAAAACCTTATTTCAAGGAGGTTCTCGTCTCATTTCAGCGAGGTGCCCTTTCTGTTTTTTTTTACAGCGGCCGTCATCGGACTATAAAATAAAT
>NW_017308854.1:105072-113623 GCF_000935625.1 Nanorana parkeri | reverse complement strand
GATGGCGGAGCGGTGAGGGGGAGAGAAGCCGCCCCCAGGACGAGCTGTGTCGGCCGCACAGCGCCCTTGTTGCCATGGCGCCCTGTGCGGCCGCACTGCTCGCACACCCCTAAGGCCGGCCCTGCTCGCAGATCAGGGAGCCGCCATCTAACATCAGGGAGACTTGAGATCCCTGCACAAACCCAGGGGTACTGACTGGGGCACATTACAGAGGAGTTCAGGGTCACAGGTACTCATCGTTTGGAGGTAGTAGGCAGGATGTGATGTTTGCTCATTCGTCTTCAAGGGGAAGTCATGAGTGTTCATCAGGTCTGGAAGGTTGTTGGCAGGTGCTCATCAGACACAGGTTTAAGTTTAGAGGGGCTAGGCAGGGTAGGGATGGCCACTTCAAAATCCTCTCTGGCTGATGAGCAACGGCCAACCTTCTTCCCTAATGAGCAGACATTGGGTGGGAGAAGGTTGGCTGGTACCAGCCATCATGCCATGCCATCAGGGAGGAGTGTGATTGGCCCCAAATGTATTCTGCAGCAGGACAACAACCCCAAACATGCAGCCAATGTCATGAAGAACTATCTTCACCATAAAGAAGAACAAGGGGTCCTGGGAATGATGGTTTGGCCCCCACAGAGCCTTGATCTCAACGTCATGGAGTCCGTCTGGGATTACATGAAGAGATAGAAGGATTTGTGGCAGCCAACATCCACAGAACATGTGTGGTTAGTTCTCCAAGATGTTTGGAACAACCTACCTGCCGAGGTCCTTCAAAAACTATGTGCAAGTGTACCTAGAAGAATTGATGCTGTTTTGACGGCAAAGAGTGGTCACACCAAATATTGATTTCTCTTCTGTTCCTTTACTTTCCATTTTAATTGATAAAAATAAACTATTGACATTTTTATTTCTGAAAGAATTCTTACTTTACAGTTATATATACACAGTAAACTCCCCGTTATCTGGCATCTGGCAGCAGAACAATGAGTACACAGGGGATTTTTTGTTCTGGTTAGATGAGAGTTCTGGTTGTATGCTAGTATATAGTATGTATATTTATATGTTTGTGTGTAACATGTACAGTAGAGCCCCTGAAATGCTGAGAAGAAATGTAAGCACAGGCTGAAAAAACAATGTGATATTGCACACTTGAAGAGAAAGCGTCGAACATTGCAGGCATGGAAAGAGTTAAGTGTAGAGCCACGTCATTGTGTGAACTAGCTGTCACTTTAAGGTTCCAGGATCTGTGACCACGGCCCCGCCCTCCTCTCCACCGGGAAAGGCTGCTATCAGGAGCCAGCTGTCACAGGTGATCGCATCCCTATACCGGGGAGAGCCGCCGCTGACCAACAGCCTTGTGATGACACCAGGAACAGGTGCGCAGTACAATGCAGGCTAGCCTAGGATGTGCTATATGAGGTATTGGCAGTATGGGCTGTGCTGGGGAGAGGCACCATTTTATGTCTGGATCATTAGCATTGCCATAGACATGGACAGGCAAGGGGAGATCCCAGACAAGGGTATATGTGTGTACAGATCCCAGCCCATCAGTGTATGTGTGTGCAGATCCCAGCCCATCAGTGTATATATGTGTGTGTATCCCAGACCATCAGTGTATGTGTGTGCAGATCCCAGCCCATCAGTGTATATGTGTGTGTGTGTGTAGATCCCAGACCATCAGTGTATGTGTGTGTGCAGATCCCAACCAAGGGTATATGTGTGTGCAGATCCCAACCGAGGGTATATGTGTGTGCAGATCCCAACCGAGGGTATATGTGTGTGCAGATCCCAACCGAGGGTATATGTGTGTGCAGATCCCAACCGAGGGTATATGTGTGTGCAGATCCCAACCGAGGGTATATGTGTGTGCAGATCCCAACCAACGGCATATGTGTGTGCAGATCCCAACCAAGGGTATATGTATGTGCAGATCCCAACCAAGGGTATATGTGTGTGCAGATCCCAACCAACGATATATGTGTGTGCAGATCCCAACCAACGGTATATGTGTGTGCAGATCCCAACCAAGGGTATATGCAGATCCCAACCAAGGGTATATGTATGTGCAGATCCCAACCAACGGTATATGTGTGTGCAGATCCCAACCAATGGTGTATGTGTGTGCAGATCTAAGCCCATCAGTGTATGTGTGTGCAGATCCAAGCCCATCAGTGTATGTGTGTGCAGATCCAAGCCCATCAGTGTATGTGTGTGCAGATCCAAGCCCATCAGTGTATGGGTGTGCAGATCCAAGCCCATCAGTGTATGTGTGTGCAGATCCAAGCACATCAGTGTATGGGTGTGCAGATCCAAGCCCATCAGTGTGTGTGTGTGTGTGTGTGGATCCCAGCCCATCATTGTATGTGTACCAATCCCAGCCTAACAGTGTATGTGTGTACAGATCCCAGTCCTGTGTGTGTACAAATCCCAGCCCAACAGTGTGTGTGTGTGTGTACAAATCCCAGCCCAACAGTGTGTGTGTGTACAAATCCCAGCCCAACAGTGTGTGTGTACAAATCCCAGCCCAACAGTGTGTGTGTGTACAGATCCCAGCCCATCATTGTATGTGTGTACAGATCCCAGCCCATCATTGTATGTGTGTACAGATCCCAGCCCATCATTGTATGTGTGTACAGATCCCAGCCCACCAGTGTATGTGTGTACAGATCCCAGCCCATAATTGTATGCCTGTATGGATCCCCTCACTGTATGTGTGTACAGATCCCAGTCTTTTAGTGTGTGTGTGTGTGTACAAATCCCAGCCCATCACTGTATGCGTGCACAAATCCCATCACTATGTGTGTACAAATCCCAGCTCAACAGTGTATGTGTGTACAGAGCCCAGCCCATCACTGTATGTGTGTACAAATCCCATCGCTGTATGTGTGTGCAGATTCCGGTCCTTTAGTGTGTGTGTGTGTGTACAAATCCCAGCTCAACAATGTGTGTGTGTACGGATCCCAGCCCAACAGTGTATGTGTGTACAAATCCCAACAGTGCATTTGTGTACAGATCCCAGCCCATCATTGTATGCGTGTACGGATCCCAGCCCAATAGCGTGTGTGTGTGTGTGTGTACGGATCTTAGTCCATCAGTGTGTGTGTGTGTGTACGGATCTTAGTCCATCAGTGTGTGTGTGTGTGTGTACGGATCTTAGTCCATCAGTGTGCGTGTGTGTGTGTGTGTGTACGGATCTTAGTCCATCAGTGTGTGTGTGTGTGTACGGATCTTAGTCCATCAGTTTGTGTGTGTGTGTGTGTACGGCTCTTAGTCCATCAGTGTGTGTGTACGGATCTCAGTCCATCTGTGTGTGTGTGTGTGTGTGTACGGATCCCAGTCCTTCCATGTGTGTGTGTGTGTGTACGGATCCCAGTCCTTCCATGTATGCATGCATACACCCCAACTTCTCAGTGTTCGAGTGCACAGACTCCAATCCGTGTGTGTGTGTGTGTGTGTGTGTGTATTGGTACATGTGTAGAGTTGGGGTTGCTCTGCCTGAAGGCTTACTCCTTGCGGTGCTTAATAATGAATGCTGGTGTATGCCTGGCTCATCCAGTAGCATCTGTTGTGCTGGCAGGCTGCTGCCTGTGTGGGTGCAGCATAACAGAGAATGGGAGATGGTAGGATTATGGCCTCCTCTCACCAAGGTCTAAGCATTGCCATACAACTGAGTATTTACCTCGCATTGCTATCACATTTCCAGGGCCCCTAGATCTTATGCCATGCTGACTTTGTGTACTATCTCAGCAGACACATCCATTCATCTAAGTATGAGTTGTGAACACGTGTACATGTGTATATAATGTAAACAAGCTCACCCCTGTGATAGGCTACAATCTCACATTCAGTTCTCTAATTTGCATTTAGATTGTAATCCATCACAGGAGCGAGCTTGGAGTGGTGGCTACTTTACAACACACACAGGGACTATGAGGAACACAAGTTGTCACCGCTCCAGAAGGAAGAACAGTGTCAGTACCAATTCAGAGATGATTTGAGGATCTACAACTGAGTGATACAGAAATAAAATGCATCTTTGTTAATAGTTAAGGTACTTGAATGTATTTTTAAGATTTGACTTCCGAGTTTAGTGTCACTTTAATGTGTGGTCTTCATGCATGTGGGATGCAACATGCTCAGTTTTCTCATGTATGATAAATCTTGTTCTTGTTGTCAATATCTTGAGTGTTTACTGCACTGTTAGCACTGCCTGAAGCGTTTACAGTATACTCATGATAAGCATGGTATGATACTGTTTATTATCTCATATAAAGTGCATGACTAAAATGAAAACATAGATGACTTTATCATATGCTCGAACCTAAGTGGAAATGAAGATGTGTCAATTTATATAAAACAATAGTGATCGCACATCCTTGCTGCACCTCAGGCTTCACAGAAGAGTGTTAGGCCTCATTCACACAGGGAGCTATGCTGTGTTCTGGGATTCCTGCAACAAGAACATACAGCTTCCTGCACAAGTTATCATTCAAATGCAATCGATAATATGAAATCGCCTGCACTCCATACAGCGTACAGAGCTTGGATGACAGCTTGGTGCTTGAAGTGACAACACGCATGGCGCCGTGTCAGATACAGTCCATAATAGACGCGACCATCACTGTCGCCCAGAAGCAGGGAGCCTGCGTGGCCCGAAACATTGGCTGTATGACGCACGTGACGATTTAATAAAAAGTGCTTTACTTCTTGCACACACCGAGTTCTGGTGACTTCTATTATGGATCATTCAAATGCACTCGCTGTACCTATTGAAATTAATGTCAGGGTGACAGCGGCCCCATCTGTCAGTCCGCATATAATTGTATATGATATGAATACATGCGGTTTGCAATAGATCACTGACACTGAATGCATTTATCCTACGTCCAGCAACAATCCTCTATCCCAAACCGCAGGAAATCGTACCCTGTAGAGTTACATGCGGACTACTGCTGAGAGATGTGACCGTTGTCACTGTCATTTACTTCAATGGGTACAGTGGCCGCATCTGAACAGGGGCACCTGGCATTCCTGCCGTGGGAAGCTGTAGGTTCTTGCCGCAGGATTCCCAGAACATAGCATACCCCCTCGGGTAAATGAGGCCTAAGTCACAAGTAGTGCAATCATTGTACACTGAGGTGGCAGATATAGCATTAAATCCATCCAAAATGTGCCACATGGAATTGTGTAAGAAATAGTCCACACTTTTTGCGGTGTATGTTTAGTGATCACTATTGTGTTATACACTATAAATGAACCCTTTTCTTTCTTTTTCATTTAAAGGAGAACTATGGGGTTAGGGCTTTTCCCCATAGTTCTCCTTAGGGTAACGGGAGGACACAAACTAGCGTCCTCCTGTCACCCTAAGCTCAGTATACCGCGAGCTACAGCTCACGGTATACTGAGACGCCACAGTATACCGCAAGCTACTGCTCGCGGTATACTGAGACGCTGAAGCGGATCCCGACAGTTATGTCTGGATCCGCCAAGCTGCGTGAGTGACAGCTGGCTCTGCCTATCCAGAGTACCCTGTAGAGTTACATGCGGACTACTGCTGAGAGATGTGACCGTTGTCACTGTCATTTACTTCAATGGGTACAGTGGCCGCATCTGAACAGGGGCACCTGGCATTCCTGCCGTGGGAAGCTGTAGGTTCTTGCCGCAGGATTCCCAGAACATAGCATACCCCCTCGGGTAAATGAGGCCTAAGTCACAAGTAGTGCAATCATTGTACACTGAGGTGGCAGATATAGCATTAAATCCATCCAAAATGTGCCACATGGAATTGTGTAAGAAATAGTCCACACTTTTTGCGGTGTATGTTTAGTGATCACTATTGTGTTATACACTATAAATGAACCCTTTTCTTTCTTTTTCATTTAAAGGAGAACTATGGGGTTAGGGCTTTTCCCCATAGTTCTCCTTAGGGTAACGGGAGGACACAAACTAGCGTCCTCCTGTCACCCTAAGCTCAGTATACCGCGAGCTACAGCTCACGGTATACTGAGACGCCACAGTATACCGCAAGCTACTGCTCGCGGTATACTGAGACGCTGAAGCGGATCCCGACAGTTATGTCTGGATCCGCCAAGCTGCGTGAGTGACAGCTGGCTCTGCCTATCCAGAGGCAGAGCCAGCTGTACCCGCCCCCTCCCCCGTCCGATCTGCAAGCGGGGAGGGGGGAATCCAGGATCGAACACCGGTATGTGTTCGCTCATTTCCCGATCTACTGAGCCGACCTGCGACAGTCTCATTGTCACAGGTCGGCTAGAACTATGAGGTGAGTGAAAAGCATTCACCTCAGAGTTCTCCTTCAAGTTTGCTCAGACCTATGTTAAAGTGATATATATTTGTGCATTGTATCACACTGCAGTGTATATGCCGTTAAATGTCATTGCTACTTAGCACTAGCAGCTGGCTACAGGTTTTTGGGTGGGAGGTAAATTTGTATACAGTAGAGCAGGCGAGTTTTTTTTGTTACATGCTATTGTTTATTGATGTTATATATGCTGTACAATTTATCTTTTCATCACGGAGCATTGACAAAATGATGCTTTCTTGCTTTCAAACATTCAGTTTGGGTATATTTAAAAAGGTACCCAAACAATTGACAAGTTTTACAGCACAGGAACTCACATCACTACTGTCTATCCTTTTACTTTGTATGAGAGCAGAATCCTGGCGGTTTTCGAACCCACTAATTGAAACCAAACACCAGGCAATGTAAGCTGTTTAAAGCCAGCTTAAGCCCCAAATTTAGGGCCCATTCACAATATAGCGTTGGGCTACGCGCACTGTACCATGTGACTATTGCATGGTGCACATAGCATGCGATACCATGCGCTAGGTACGTTGTGTTGTATTCATTTAAATGGCACCCAATGTACCTCCTGGTGTCTGTGCAATGCAATTACTTGCGTCGCAGTGTGGTGAAAATAGTTTTTTTTTTTTTTTTTAAATGCACCGCAATGCACAATCTTGCAATACCACGCATTACACTGCAATGTGCGGCCGCTGGGACATGCATTGGGGTGCCATTCAAATGAATGTAATGCACTTAGTGCTCAGTACCACATGCTAGGTGCGCTGTGTGATAGTGTTTTGAAACACATTTGAGAGAAATTTATCAAAACTGGAGCAGACAAAATCTGGAGCAGCTCTGCCCGGCAACCAATCAGCTTCTCTTTCATTTTCAAATCTTAACTGAATAAACTAAAGAGAGAAGCTGATTGGTTGCCGTTGGCAACTGCTCCAGATTTTGCATGCTCCAGTTTTGATAAATTCCGTTAACTGTATTGTGTGCTTCGCACAGCACTGTGGTGTGAGCGAGTCCTTAGTCTGTGTTTTGATCTTTGCCAATCTTGGAGGATGAATTGCTTCGTAGTAAATGCAACTACAGAGATCAGTGATGGCTTGTTATCAAAGGTGTGGGGTTTTTTTTTTTTCTGTTAAGGAATATGTCAACATTTAAATGTCCTTAATCTGGGCATAGGTGTACTTTAATATCCGTGAACTTGTTTGCTGTTTGGACTTGTCACTGTAAAATATACACTGAGGGGCCAGATTATTATGACCACCTCATCAGTACTTCGTTGGGCCGCCTCGTGACTCCACGAGATGTTGAAAGGTGATGCGAGGAATCTGACCCTGCACTGTTGTCTTGTACCAGTCTTGCCACTCTCCGTTCTGCCCTAACATTGACTAGTCACTGACGGCCACAATTCGCACGCTCAGACCCAGATTTTCGGCAGACAGTCCAGTCTTTAAACACTTTAACAACAGCCCCTCTTGAACATTTAACGAATTCTGCTGTTTTGCTGATACTCGCTCCATGGCTCCGAGCGCCAACAATCATCCCACGTTCAAAGGCTGTTAAATCGCGTTGTTTAGCCATATCTTCAGAAAAAAACCCACTTCTACTGTCGTGGTAAACGACCTGCTTCCCTATTTATAATGGTCTGGCCCTCTAGCAAAGTCAGCGCAAAATTATAGCTAATTTGCCTCCCAAACGTCAGATGGTCATAATAAACTGGCCACTCAGTGTATTACAAGGGATGTGTGAGATTCCTATTTACTGCAACAGCGTCCCTGACTCCTACAAAGGGAAGCTCTAGTAACGTGGTGCTGGGAGAATTCTTTCGTTACAATCCCCCGCTATACCTGTGTTAGTAAACACGAAACATATCTGGTTTTAAAAAATAGATAAAGACTTATGCTAGATTCACACCTAGGCGATTTAGCTGCGTGATATCGTACAAAACGGAGATTTGCGTTCAACCCTATGGAAGCTGTTCACACCTTTTTTGCGATTTGTCGCACGGTAGAAATCGCCTGTCGCTCAAAAATGTGCAGAAGCTAATACCGGGTAGTTGTCGCGCAGTTTGGGTCCAATGGACCACTCTGTGCATTGAAAACCATGTGACAACCCCACGGTTTTCAGAGTAAAATCGTACAAACGAAAACGCGCGACAACTACGTGAAACCAGCTCAATCGGCTTGGTGTGAACCTAGCCTCATGTGTCCTAATATTGCCCTCAAAGTGAAGAGACGGCTGTTTTAA